>NC_041390.1:11205715-11217323 GCF_002162155.2 Triticum dicoccoides
TATAATGTAGGCATGTATTCTATAAATAATCATACGTGCTTATGGAAAGAACTTGTATGACATCTTTTGTCCTACCCTCCTGTGGCAGCGGGGTCCTATTGGAAACTAAGGGATATTAAGGCCTCCTTTTAATAGAGAACCAGAATAAAACATTAACACACGTGAATACATGAACTCCTCAAACTACGGTCATCACAGGGAAGTGTCCCGACTATTGTCACTCCGGGGTTGCCGGATCATAACACGTAGTAGGTAACTATAACTTGCAAGGTTGGATCTAGAACATAGATATAATGGTGATAACATAAGTCATAGCAACATCAATCTCAGAACATAATGGATACTAGGGATGAAGCCCTAACAAAACTAACTCAATTACATGATGAATCTCATCCAACTCCTCACCGACCAGCGAGCCTATGAAGGAATTACTCACTCCTGGTGGGGAGCATCATGGAATTGGCGATGGAGAAGGGTTGGTGATGACGAAGATCGAAGATCCCACTCTCTGGAGCCCCAAACGGACTCCAAATCTAGCCTCCCGATGAAGAACAGGAGATGACGGCGGCTCCGTCTTGTGGATCGTGATAATTCTTTCTCCCTGATTTTTTTCCTAGAAAAATAGGATTTTATAGCGTCGGATTCAGGGCCTGCGGGGCCACCAGGTGGGGACAACCCACCTGGGTGTGCTTGGAGGGGGGGGGGCTGGTGGGTTGTGCCCATCCAGGTGCCCCCCTCTGGTTGTTCTTGGCTCCAGAAATTCTCTGTATTTGTATAAAAATTCCTCGCAAAGTTTTGTTCCAATCCGAAAACTTTTATTTCTGCACAAAAAAAACACCATGGTAGTTTTGTTGGAAACAACGTCAGTCCGGGTTAGTTTCATTCAAATCATGCAAATTAGAGTCCAAAACAAGAGGAAAGTGTTAGGAAAAGTAGATATGACGGAGACGTATCAACTCCTCCAAGCTTAAACCTTTGCTTGTCCTTAAGCAATTCAGTTGATAAACTGAAAGTGAAAAAAAATTACGAACTCTTTTGCTCTTGTTTTCATAAGTAAGCTTAAACATCACCCAGTGTCGGTGTCAAAACCGGCGGATCTCGGATAGGGGGTCCCGAACTGTGCGTCTAGGCGGATGGTAACAGGAGACAAGGGACACGATGTTTACCCAGGTTCGGGCCCTCTCGATGGAGGTAAAACCCTACTCCTGCTTGATTAATATTGATGATATGGGTAGTACAAGAGTAGATCTACCACGAGATCAAGGAGGCTAAACCCTAGAAGCTAGCCTATGGTATGATTGTTGTTGTCCTACGGACTAAAACCCTCCGGTTTATATAGACACCGGAGAGGGTTAGGGTTACACAGAGTCGGTTACAATGGTAGGAGACCTACATATCCGTATCACCAAGCTTGCCTTCCACGCCAAGGAAAGTCCCTTCCAGACACGGGACGAAGTCTTCAATCTTGTATGTTCATAGTCCAGGAGTCCGGCTGAAGGTATCGTCCGGCTATCCGGACACCCCCTAATTCAGGACTCCCTCAGAGCCCCCGAACCAGGCTTCAATAACGACGAGTCCGGCGCGCAAATTGTCTTCGGCATTGCAAGGCGGGTTCTCCTTCAATTTCCGTGTACCTGCTGAATAATGTCCGGTTTCTTATAAATGTAGCGCTCCTCGGCTTCCACGCCCAATAATGGCCATCTTCCACGTGTCAAATGAATACGAAAAGTCTGGGTGTTTTTACATTCACACCCCCAGCCGCGTAAATGAGCCGCCTATTTAAAGGGACGGGGATTTAGATCCAAACCACACCTTCTCCTTTCCGCGAGTTTCATCAGAGCGCATCCGACAAAGGACCGTTCCATCATGGCCAGCCGTCGCAGCTCCTCCTCTCGCCCTTCCAGCCCTCATCCTGGAGATTAGGAGAGATGCTCCGTCCCGCACAGCGAGCTAGTGTCGCTTCGGACCAAAGGGATTTCTTCCTCCGGCCTATATGGTCCCGGTTCGAGCCGGACTTGCCACCTATAATGGCGGAGAGCAAGCGGAGAATGCCCCCAATCCCTCCAAAGGAGAGCGGGTATGCCTTGTCCCTTATTTAATAAGAGGGCTCGGATTTCCAATTCATCCGTTTCTCTGGGGGCTCCTGGAGTTCTATGGCCTCCAGCTGCACAACCTCACGCCTGTCTCCGTATTGCATATTGCGGGCTTCGTAGCCCTTTGCGAGTTGTTTTTGGGTGTTGAGGCTCATTTCGCGCTGTGGAAGAGGCTATTCTACCTTGTGCCCTGTTCTGAGGAGGTGTCAATATATCAAGTGGGCGGAGCCAAAGTGTGGTGTATCGCCAGGACCGGATATCTATCCGGAACCCCAAAGAAGGCGTCCGAGGACTGGCCTTCAGAATGGTTTTATATAGAGGATGTCCCGTTGCCGGATCCTGTTCGGATCGGCCTCCCTAAGTTCAACAGCGCTCCCCTGAAGAAACGCCTAAGCTGGCACCCACGGAGCCCTCAGAGAGAAAGTGACAAGGACGTTCTTTACCTGATGGGCCGGATAAGATTATTAGCTCATTCCGGACTAACCATGATCGGAGTCATGGCCGCATGCATCATGGGAGGGGTGCAACTGCTTCAGTACAGAGGCCACCCCATGTGGGACTTCAACGGGGAGGATGATGCCACCCGTCACGGCCGTAAGGGGCCGGACTCGGCTACCGCTCTAGTAAAGATCTTGTCCGCTTTGTACAAGGGACAAGAGGAGGAATTTCTCCGCGTCAACCCACAGGGTGGATTTACCATGTACAATCCCCCAAGTTGGGTAAGTGGGCAATTTTACTTGCCCGTCTCTTTTGTATTCCCATCATTAAATATATAGTCTAACGACTTCAACGCAGGAACTGCGCCAGGAAGTAAAGGACATAAATAGCCCGCCTCCACAGCCTGAGGACCCAGAGTTGTCCCTCGATCCGGCCTCCGAAGAGGATCCGGACTTATCCATGGAGTTAATTGATGGGGTGTTTTATCAATTGAGCAAGGACAATGCCTTGGTGGCCATTAAGGCCGATTACCCGGGGCTGCTCCCGGCCTCCCAGGTAACTGAGACCGAAGTCCTAGCACCTCAAAAAGGGATCCGCCCTCGCGTGTTTTTCAGTTTCCTGACAACAACCATGTTTTGCAGGGGAGGTTCTTGAGACGGGAGGCCGAGCCTGCGGCGACTAGCCAACGAGGGGCTACAGGGCCCCGTGGGATGAAAAGAAGTGCAGTCCGGACTGAGGCGCCGGCGCAGAGGTATAGCGCGCCTTCTTATTCCCAGGTGTTATTCCTTCAAGGCATATTAACACTCGTGCTCTTTTCAGGACAAAAAGACCCCGCCGGACTATATCCGGAGAGGTTGCCAATCGCGCCTCCACCAGCCAGGATCCAAAGCCTGGTCCGGAGACGGAGGCGAACACGAGGCGCGCACCGGACGCTCCTCCAACAGATGATGCGGACAGGCTGTCCGCCACTAATTCCGAGGAGGAGAGTGCCATGAACCACAGGCGTCGCCGGACAGTTCTTCGCGACGCTTGTTTCTCCCAAGAGGCATTGGATGCCTTCAATTCGGGAGATGCGTACCTCCGTGCCACTCAAAATGGTCTAGCCAGAGCCACGGAGCAATATGTAAAAGACATACGGGTGAGAAAATTTAATGGTTATATATATCAGTAGTCCCCGAGACTTGAAACAGTTAGAAGAACTGATTTAAGGATCATTCATAATGCAGGTTCTTGCGGAAAAGAATACCCAACTGTCCCAGGAGCTAGAAGAGTGCAAAGCCCAACTTGAGGCCGCACTAGTCGCGACAGGGGAGCCCAAGGAGACCCCCTCTGGTAATATGTGCTTCAAAAAGAGAAGTATTTTGTGAAGTGCGGCGTGTGTGCAAATCTGACGAATGAAATTGCAGATGGCGCCGGATTAGATCCGGAAAAGCAACAACTCCTACGCCAGCTAAAGGCTGGTGAGAGCGTGCTGACAAAGGTGAGGCGGGAGAAGAACGATCTCCAATATGCCAACACCAAGCTGGGCGTTGAACTGAAAGATGTTTGTGCCCAGCTGTCGGACTCCGCTAAGGAGAATCAGCGGCTTCGACGCGGCATATTTAGTAAGTGCTTAAACGAACTTTGAATAAAGAGTTCGACGAGGAAGTCGACTAACGGAGTAATGTCTGTAGGTATGCTAACAGGTCGTCCTGCAGAGGAGATGCCCGGTTCTATGGGTGACCTTCTTCCCGAGCTCTTGCAACTGCACGAGCGAGTTCAGCAGGTGATGCAGGGCGTCGCCCAGGCCTTGCGGCCATCCATCTCCATGCCCGAAGGACTTGGAGAGCTTGCAGAGAAGCTGAAGGGAGCGCGGCGGCGCTTCCGATTGTGGAAGATATCGGCCTGCCGTCAAGGCGCTAGGGAGGCCTGGGCCATGGTGAAGACGCGGTACACGAAGGCTGACCCAAACCACATGGCCGAGGTCGGACCTGTGGGGCCCGATGGGAAGGAGATCCCTGTAAGCTTAGTATATGGCCAAGTAGAATTGGCCGCAAAGTATTCCCAGCAGGACTGTAAGCTAGATAGCCTGTTAGATGGTATTGAAGAGGAATACAATCAGTCATAATGACTATGTAATTTTAATTGACATGTGTAATGCCTTCTAGCCGGATTGGAGATCGTTTTTCATGGCCGACCTTTTTGCTTCGACCTCGGGACCTGACGGTCTGGAGTGTGTCCGAATACCCTTGCGGTTATATAAGAACCGGGGTATGCATGGAGACCAGGCGTAGGGGTCATTAGTGCTTGAACAGACAAGTGCCCGACTAGTTATGTTATATTACATGGTTAGTAAGAAACATCTTCCAGGGAGAATAGTTCCGTTAGGGGTTCCTTTCCCTGGGAGGCATGCCCTAAAGTGCATGTCCATTCTGCGAGAAAGAGATGCAGGAAAAAACATCTGGGGGCGCATAGATAAATAAGTGAAAAAATCATCTTTAGTTCACCGACCGAATATTCCCTTAAGAACGCTAGCTTTCGGCTTCACCCAGTCTGAGGTACACATCGGGCTGACCCGGCAGTAACAATCGCAGAGGTGCTCCCTTTACCACCTAGCCGAACAATCGGGAACGTAGGGGTAAGCACAGGAGCCAGGCAACCCAGCTTGGCTAAAACTTAAGTCATATCGATACATATGATGGTGAATAAAAGGTACATGCGGAAGTGTGACACATGTGTTGGCCATGAAGCCCGTATAAGCTTCTGTTCAAAGAAGCCCCCAGTGAGCGCGGATAGCGCGTCACTTGATAGCCTTTAAAGGCTATAAGAGAAAGGAGGGGGAGAAGGAGAAAATGGAAGACAGAAAATATAAAAAATGGACAGAGGAAGGAGACGAACATAGAGTCCGGCGCTAGGCATAGAATCTTCGGAGACGGGCTGCATTCCATGGGTTCGGCTCGAGTCGGTTATCCGATGCATCTCACAGGCGGTATGCTCCACCAGTCAGGACTTGGTCAATTATGAAGGGACCTTCCCACTTGGGCTGGAGTTTGTCCTTTTTCTTGTCCGGCAGGCGTAGAACTAGTTCGCCAACATTGTAATTTTTGGCCCGTACTTCTCTGCTTTGATATCTTCGAGCCTGCTGTTGATAGAATGCGGAACGGGCTTTTGCCACGTCATGCTCCTCCTCCAAGGCGTCCAAACTGTCCTGCCGATCGAGCTCGGCTTCTCTTTCTTCGTACATGCGCACTCAAGGTGAGTCATGAATTATATCGCAGGGCAAAACTGCTTCTGCGCCGTACACCATGAAGAATGGTGTGTATCCGGTGGTGCGATTCGGCGTGGTCCGCAACCCCCAGAGTACGGAGTCGAGCGCCTCTACCCAGTGCGTGTTAGATTCCTTAAGGGACCGCACTAATCTGGGTTTGATGCCGCTCATGATAAGACCATTTGCGTGTTCGACCTGTCCGTTAGTTTGTGGGTGATAGACGGAAGCATAATGGAGCTTGATGCCCATGTTTTTGCACCAGAGTTTTACCTCATCGACCGTAAAGTTCGTACCATTATCAGTGATGATGCTGTGGGGGACGCTGTAACGGTGTACGACCCCGGATATAAAGTCTATCACCGGTACGGATTCGGCCGTCTTAATAGGCTTGGCCTCTATCCATTTGGTGAACTTATCCACCATGACCAGTAAGTATTTTTTCTTGTGGGTTCCGCCTTTAAGGGGTCCAACCATGTCAAGCCCCCAGACCGCGAAGGGCCAAGTGATGGGGATAGTTTGGAGGGCGGTGGGTGGCATATGGCTTTGGTTTGGCAAAAGCTGGCAACCGACGCATCGTTGGACTAAGTCCTGAGCGTCTGCCCGGGCCTTTGGCCAATAAAAGCATGTACGGAAAGCCTTGCTTACGAGGGACCAGCTGCGGTGTGATGACCACCGAGTCCGGCATGAATTTCAGCCAGCAAGTTTCGCCCATCCTCCTCAGAGATGCACCTTTGAAGGACTCCGGTAGTGCTTTTCTTATAAAGCTCTCCCTCATGGACTTTATAGGCTTTAGATCGCCGCACTATGCAGCGTGCCTCATTTTGGTCTTCTGGGAGTTCCTGCCTAGTAAGATAGGCTAGGAATGGTTCTGTCCACGGGGCGATGACTGCCATTATTACGTGGGCTGAAGATGTGACTTCATTGGCAGAGTCTCCAATTATGTCAGTGTTGGCTAACGTAGCAGAAATTCAAAATTTTCCTACGTGTCACCAAGATCTATCTATGCAGAAACCAGCAACGAGGGGAAGGAGAGTGCATCTACATACCCTTGTAGATCGCTAAGCGGAAGCGTTCAAGAGAACGGGGTTGAAGGAGTCGTACTCGTCGTGATCCAAATCACCGATGATCCTAGTGCCGAACGGACGGCACCTCCGCGTTCAACACACGTACAGCCCGGTGACGTATCCCACGCCTTGATCCAGCAAGGAGAGAGGGAGAGGTTGAGGAAGACTCCATCCAGCAGCAGCACAACGGCGTGGTGGTGGTGGAGGAGCGTGGCAATCCTGCAGGGCTTCGCCAAGCACCACGGGAGAGGAGGAAGGAGAGATACAGGGCTGCATCATATAGAGGAGAAGAACTCGCGTCTTATGAGCAGCCCAAACCTCAACTATATATAGGGGAAGGGGAGGGGCTGCGCCCCCTTTAGGGTTTCCACCCCTAGGGGTGGCGGCCAGCCTAGATCCCATCTAAGGGAGGCAGCCAAGGGGGAGGGGGAGAGGGAGGCGCACCAGGATGGGCCTTAGGGCCCATCTGCCCTAGGGTTTGCCCCCTTCTCCTCTCCCTTGCGCCTTGGGCCCTTGTGGGGGGGCGCACCAGCCCACCTGGGGCTGGTCCCCTTCCACACTTGGCCCATGAAGCCCTCTGGGGCTGGTGGCCCCACTTGGTGGACCCCCGGGACCCTCCCGATGGTCCCGGTACGTTACCGATAAACCCCGAAACTTTTCCGGTGACCAAAACAGGACTTCCCATATATAAATCTTTACCTCCGGACCATTCCGGAACTCCTCGTGATGTCCGGGATCTCATCCGGGACTCCGAACAACATTCGGTAACCACATACAAACTTCCTTTATAACCCCATCGTCATCGAACCTTAAGTGTGTAGACCCTACGGGTTCGGGAGACATGCATACATGACCAAGACGTTCTCCGGTCAATAACCAACAGCGGGATCTGGATACCCATGTTGGCTCCCACATGTTCCACGATGATCTCATCGTATGAACCACGATGTCAAGGACTTAATCAATCCCGTATACAATTCCCTTTGTCTATCGGTACGATACTCGCCCGAGATTCGATCGTCGATATCCCGATACCTTGTTCAATCTCGTTACCGGCAAGTCTCTTTACTCGTTCCGTAACACATCATCCCATGATCAACTCCTTGATCACATTGTGCACACTATGATGATGTCCTACCGAGTGGGCCCAGAGATACCTCTCCGTCACACGGAGTGACAAATCCCAGTCTCGATTCGTGCCAACCCAACAGACACTTTCGGACATACCCGTAGTGTACCTTTATAGCCACTCAGTTACGTTGTGACGTTTGGCACACCCAAAGCACTCCTATGGTAACCGGGAGTTGCACAATCTCATGGTCTAAGGAAATGATACTTGACATTAGAAAAGCTTTAGCATACGAACTACACGATCTAGTGCTATGCTTAGGATTGGGTCTTGTCCATCACATCATTCTCCTAATTATGTGATCCCGTTATCAACGACATCCAATGTCCATGGTCAGGAAACCGTAACCATCTATTGATCAACGAGCTAGTCAACTAGAGGCTTACTAGGGACATGGTGTTGTCTATGTATCCACACATGTATCTGAGTTTCCTATCAATACAATTCTAGCATGGATAATAAACGATTATCATGAACAAGGAAATATAATAATAATCAATTTATTATTGCCTCTAGGGCATATTTCCAACAGTCTCCCACTTGCACTAGAGTCAATAATCCAGTTCACATTGCTATGTGACTAACACTCAAGGTCACATCCCCATGTGACTAACACCCAAAGAGTTTACTAGAGTCAATAATCTAGTTCACATTTACCATGTGATTAACACTCGATGAGTTCTGGGTTTGATCATGTTATGCTTGTGAGAGAGGTTATAGTCAACGGGTCTGAACCTTTCAGATCCGTGTGTGCTTTACAAATCTCTATGTCATCTCCTAGATGCAGCTACCACGCTCTATTTGGAGCTATTCCAAATAACTGTTCTACTATACGAATCCAGTTTACTACTCAGAATAATCTGGATTAGTGTCAAAGTTTGCATCGGCGTAACCCTTTACGACGAACTCTTTTACCACCTTCATAATCGAGAAAATTCCTTAGTCCACTAGTTACTAAGGATAACTTTGACCGTTGTCCTGTGATCCATTCTTGGATCACTCTTGTACCCCTTGACTGACTCATGGCAAGGCACACTTCAGGTGCGGTACATAGCATAGCATACTGTAGAGCCTATGTCTTAAGCATAGGGGACGACCTTCGTTCTTTCTCTCAATTCTGCCGTAGTCGAGCTTTAAGTCTTAACTTCATACCTTACAACTCAGGCAAGAACTCCTTCTTTGACTGATCCATCTTGAACACCTTCAAGATCATGTCAAGGAATGTGCTCATTTGAAAGTACCATTAAGTGTTTTGATCTATCCTTATAGATCTTGATGCTCAATGTTCAAATAGCTTAATCCAGGCTTTCCATTGAAAAAACACTTTCCAAATAACCCTATATGTTTTCCAGAAATTCTACGTCATTTCTGATCAACAATATGTCAATAACATATATTCATCAGAAATTCTATAGTGCTCCCACTCACTTCTTTGGAAATACAAGTTTCTCATAAACTTCGTATTCACCCAAAATCTTTGATCATCTCATCAAAGCATACATTCCAACTCGAGATGCTTACTCCAGTCCTTAGAAGGATTGCTGGAGCTTTGCATACTTATTAGCATATTTCAGGATTGACAAAGCCTTCCGGTTGTATCACATACAACCTTTCCTCAAAAATCGTCGAGGAAACAATGTTTTGACATCCTATCTGCAAGATTTCATAAATGATGCAGTAATTGCTAATATAATTCCAACAGACTCTTAGCATCGCTATGAGTGAGAAAGTCTCATCGTAGTCAACTCCTTGAACTTGTCGGAAAACATCTTAATGACAAGTCGAGCTTTCTTAATGGTGATACTTACCATCATTGTCCGTCTTCCTTTTAAAATCCATATGTACCTAACAGCCTTACGACCATCAAGTAGCTCTTCCAAAGTCTACACTTTGTTTTCACATATGGATCCTCTCTCGGATTATATGGCCTTGAGCCATTTTGGAATCCATGCCCACCATCGCTCCTCCATAGCTCGTAGGTTCATTGTTGTCTAGCAACATGACTTCCAAGACAGGATTACGTACCATTGTGAAGCAGTACACATCCTTGTCATCCCACGAGGTTTGGTAGTGACTTGATCTGAAGTTTCATGATCACTATCATAAGCTTCCACTTCAATTGGTGTAGGTGCCACAGGAACAACTCCCTTTGCCCTGCCACACACTAGTTGAAGAGATGGTTCAATAACCTCATCAAGTCTCCACCATCCTCCCACTCAATTCTTTCGAGAGAAACTTTTCCTCGAGAAAGGACCCGATTCTAGTAACAATCCCTTATTGCTTTCGAATCTGAGACAGGAGGTATACCCAACCGTTTTGGGTGTCCTATGAAGATGTATTTATCCGCTTTGGGTTCGAGCTTATCGGCCTGAAACTTTTTCACATAAGCGTCGCAACCCCAAACTTTTAAGAAATGACAGCTTAGGTTTCTCTAAACCATAGTTCATACGGTGTCATCTCATTAGAATTATGTGGTGCCCTATTTAAAGTGAATATGGTTGTCTCTAATGCCTAACCCATAAACTATTGTGGTAATTCGATAAGAGACATCATGGTATGCATCATATCCAATAGGGTGCAGTTATGATGTTCGGACACACCATCACACTATGGTGTTCCAGGCTGTATCAGTTGTGAAACAATTTCTACAATGTCTTAATTCTGTGCCAAACTCGTAATTCAGATATTCATCTCTATGATCATATCATAGATATTTTATCCTCTTGTCACGATGATCTTTCAACTTCACCCTGAAATTACTTGAACCTTTCAATAATTCAGACTCGTGATTCATCAAGTAAATATACTCAACATCTACTCAAATCATCTGTGAAGTAAGAACATAACGATATCCACTACATGCCTCAGCACTCATTGGACCGCACACATCAAAATGTATTATTTCCAACAAGTTGCTTTCTAGTTCCATTTTACTGAAACCGAGGCTTTCAGTCATCTTGCCCATGTGGTATGATTTGCATGTCTCAAGTGATTCAAAATCAAGTGAGTCCAAATGGTCCATTTGCATGGAGTTTCTTCATGCATATACACCAATAGACATGGTTCGCATGTCTCAAACTTTTCAAAAACGAGTGAGCCCAAAGATCCATCAACATGGAGCTTCTTCATGCGTTTTATACCGATATGACTTACGTGGCAGTGCCACAAGTAGGTGGTACTATCATTACTATCTTATATCTTTTGGCATGAACATGTGTATCACTATGATCGAGATTCAATAAACCATTCATTTTAGGTGCAAGACCATTGAAGGTATTATTCAAATGAACAGAGTAACCATTATTCTCCTTAAATGAATAGCCGTATCGCGATAGACATAATCCAATCATGTCTATTCTCAACGCAAACACCAAATAACAATTATTTAGGTTTAACACCAATCTCGATGGTAGAGGGAGCGTGCGATGCTTGATCATATCAACATTGGAAACACTTCCAACACATATCGTCAGCTCACCTTTAGCTAGTCTCCGTTTATTCCGTAGCTTTTATTTCAAGTTACTAACACTTAGCAACCGAACCGGTATCTAATACCCTGGTGCTACTAGGAGTACCAGTAAAGTACACATTAACACAATGTATATCCAATATACTTCTATCGACCTTGCCAGCCTTC
>NC_041390.1:11217333-11221525 GCF_002162155.2 Triticum dicoccoides
GTCGAGCTTTAAGTCTTAACTTCATACCTTACAACTCAGGCAAGAACTCCTTCTTTGACTGATCCATCTTGAACACCTTCAAGATCATGTCAAGGAATGTGCTCATTTGAAAGTACCATTAAGTGTTTTGATCTATCCTTATAGATCTTGATGCTCAATGTTCAAATAGCTTAATCCAGGCTTTCCATTGAAAAAACACTTTCCAAATAACCCTATATGTTTTCCAGAAATTCTACGTCATTTCTGATCAACAATATGTCAATAACATATATTCATCAGAAATTCTATAGTGCTCCCACTCACTTCTTTGGAAATACAAGTTTCTCATAAACTTCGTATTCACCCAAAATCTTTGATCATCTCATCAAAGCATACATTCCAACTCGAGATGCTTACTCCAGTCCTTAGAAGGATTGCTGGAGCTTTGCATACTTATTAGCATATTTCAGGATTGACAAAGCCTTCCGGTTGTATCACATACAACCTTTCCTCAAAAATCGTCGAGGAAACAATGTTTTGACATCCTATCTGCAAGATTTCATAAATGATGCAGTAATTGCTAATATAATTCCAACAGACTCTTAGCATCGCTATGAGTGAGAAAGTCTCATCGTAGTCAACTCCTTGAACTTGTCGGAAAACATCTTAATGACAAGTCGAGCTTTCTTAATGGTGATACTTACCATCATTGTCCGTCTTCCTTTTAAAATCCATATGTACCTAACAGCCTTACGACCATCAAGTAGCTCTTCCAAAGTCTACACTTTGTTTTCACATATGGATCCTCTCTCGGATTATATGGCCTTGAGCCATTTTGGAATCCATGCCCACCATCGCTCCTCCATAGCTCGTAGGTTCATTGTTGTCTAGCAACATGACTTCCAAGACAGGATTACGTACCATTGTGAAGCAGTACACATCCTTGTCATCCCACGAGGTTTGGTAGTGACTTGATCTGAAGTTTCATGATCACTATCATAAGCTTCCACTTCAATTGGTGTAGGTGCCACAGGAACAACTCCCTTTGCCCTGCCACACACTAGTTGAAGAGATGGTTCAATAACCTCATCAAGTCTCCACCATCCTCCCACTCAATTCTTTCGAGAGAAACTTTTCCTCGAGAAAGGACCCGATTCTAGTAACAATCCCTTATTGCTTTCGAATCTGAGACAGGAGGTATACCCAACCGTTTTGGGTGTCCTATGAAGATGTATTTATCCGCTTTGGGTTCGAGCTTATCGGCCTGAAACTTTTTCACATAAGCGTCGCAACCCCAAACTTTTAAGAAATGACAGCTTAGGTTTCTCTAAACCATAGTTCATACGGTGTCATCTCATTAGAATTACGTGGTGCCCTATTTAAAGTGAATATGGTTGTCTCTAATGCCTAACCCATAAACTATTGTGGTAATTCGATAAGAGACATCATGGTATGCATCATATCCAATAGGGTGCAGTTATGATGTTCGGACACACCATCACACTATGGTGTTCCAGGCTGTATCAGTTGTGAAACAATTTCTACAATGTCTTAATTCTGTGCCAAACTCGTAATTCAGATATTCATCTCTATGATCATATCATAGATATTTTATCCTCTTGTCACGATGATCTTTCAACTTCACCCTGAAATTACTTGAACCTTTCAATAATTCAGACTCGTGATTCATCAAGTAAATATACTCAACATCTACTTAAATCATCTGTGAAGTAAGAACATAACGATATCCACTACATGCCTCAGCACTCATTGGACCGCACACATCAAAATGTATTATTTCCAACAAGTTGCTTTCTAGTTCCATTTTACTGAAACCGAGGCTTTCAGTCATCTTGCCCATGTGGTATGATTTGCATGTCTCAAGTGATTCAAAATCAAGTGAGTCCAAATGGTCCATTTGCATGGAGTTTCTTCATGCATATACACCAATAGACATGGTTCGCATGTCTCAAACTTTTCAAAAACGAGTGAGCCCAAAGATCCATCAACATGGAGCTTCTTCATGCGTTTTATACCGATATGACTTACGTGGCAGTGCCACAAGTAGGTGGTACTATCATTACTATCTTATATCTTTTGGCATGAACATGTGTATCACTATGATCGAGATTCAATAAACCATTCATTTTAGGTGCAAGACCATTGAAGGTATTATTCAAATGAACAGAGTAACCATTATTCTCCTTAAATGAATAGCCGTATCGCGATAGACATAATCCAATCATGTCTATTCTCAACGCAAACACCAAATAACAATTATTTAGGTTTAACACCAATCTCGATGGTAGAGGGAGCGTGCGATGCTTGATCATATCAACATTGGAAACACTTCCAACACATATCGTCAGCTCACCTTTAGCTAGTCTCCGTTTATTCCGTAGCTTTTATTTCAAGTTACTAACACTTAGCAACCGAACCGGTATCTAATACCCTGGTGCTACTAGGAGTACCAGTAAAGTACACATTAACACAATGTATATCCAATATACTTCTATCGACCTTGCCAGCCTTCTCTTCTACCAAGTATCTAGGGTAATTCTGCTCCAGTGGCTGTTCCCCTTATTACAAAAGCACTTAGTCTCGGGTTTGGGTTCAACCTTGGGTTTCTTCACTAGAGCAGCAGCTGATTTGCCATTTCATGAAGTATCCCTTCTTGCCCTTGCCCTTCTTGAAACTAGTGGTTTCACCAACCATCAACAATTGATGCTCCTTCTTGATTTCTACTTTTGTGGTGTCAAACATCGCGAATATCTCAAGGATCATCATATATGTCCCTGATATATTATAGTTCATCACGAAGCTCTAGCAGCTTGGTGGTAATGACTTTGGAGAAACATCACTTTCTCATCTGGAAGATCAACTCCCACTCGATTCAAATGATTGTTGTACTCAGACAATCTGAGCACAAGCTCAACAATTGAGCTTTTCTCCCTTAGTTTGCAGGCTAAGAAAATCGTCGGAGGTCTTATACCTCTTGACGTGGGCACGAGCCTGAAATCCAAATTTCAGCCCTCGAAACATCTCATATGCTTCGCGACGTTTCAAAACGTCTTCGGTGCCTCAACTCTAAACCGTTTAACTGAACTATCACGTAGTTATCAAAATGTGTATGTCAGATGTTCGCAACATCCACAGACAACGTTCGAGGTTCAGCACACTGAGCGGTGCATTAAGGACATAAGCCTTCTATGAAGCAATGAGGACAATCCTCAGTTTACGGACCTAGTCCGCATAATTGCTACTATCAACTTTCAACTAAATTTTTTTCTCTAGGAACATATCTAAACAGTAGAACTAAAGCGCGAGCTACGACATAATTTGCAAAATCCTTTTGACTATGTTCAGGATAAACAAGTTCATCTTATGAACTTCCACTCAGATAGATATCCCTCTAGTCATCTAAGTGATTACATGATCCGAGTCAACTAGGCCGTGTCCGATCATCACGTGAGACGGACTAGTCATCATCGGTGAACATCTTCATGTTGATCGTATCTACCATACGACTCATGCTCGACCTTTCGGTCTCTTGTGTTCCGAGGCCATGTCTGTACATGCTAGGCTCGTCAAGTCAACCTAAGTGTTTCGCGTGTGTAAATCTGTCTTACACCCGTTGTATGTGAACGTTAGAATCTATCACACCCGATCATCACGTGGTGCTTCGAAACGACGAACTTTCGCAACGGTGCACAGTTAGGGGGAACACTTTCTTGAAATTTTAATGAGGGATCATCTTATTTACTACCGTCATTCTAAGCAAATAAGATGTATAAACATGATAAACATCACATGCAATCAAATAGTGACATGATATGGCCAATATCATAGTGCTCCTTTTGATCTCCATCTTCGGGGCTCCATGATCATCATCACCGGCATGACACCATGATCTCCATCATCATGATCTCCATCATCGTGTCTTCATGAAGTTGTCTCGCCAACTATTACTTCTACTACTACAGCTAACGGTTAGCAATAAAGTAAAGTAATTACATGGCGTTGTTTAATGACACGTAGGTCATATAATAAATTAAGACAACTCCTATGGCTCCTGCCGGTTGTCATACTCATCGACATGCAAGTCGTGATTCCTATTACAAGAACATGATCAATCTCATACATCACATATCATTCATCACATTCTTCTTGGCCATATCACATCACATAGCATACCCTACAAAAACAAGTTAGA
>NC_041390.1:11222187-11228037 GCF_002162155.2 Triticum dicoccoides
AAATCATCTGTGAAGTAAGAACATAACGATATCCACTACATGCCTCAGCACTCATTGGACCGCACACATCAAAATGTATTATTTCCAACAAGTTGCTTTCTAGTTCCATTTTACTGAAACCGAGGCTTTCAGTCATCTTGCCCATGTGGTATGATTTGCATGTCTCAAGTGATTCAAAATCAAGTGAGTCCAAATGGTCCATTTGCATGGAGTTTCTTCATGCATATACACCAATAGACATGGTTCGCATGTCTCAAACTTTTCAAAAACGAGTGAGCCCAAAGATCCATCAACATGGAGCTTCTTCATGCGTTTTATACCGATATGACTTACGTGGCAGTGCCACAAGTAGGTGGTACTATCATTACTATCTTATATCTTTTGGCATGAACATGTGTATCACTATGATCGAGATTCAATAAACCATTCATTTTAGGTGCAAGACCATTGAAGGTATTATTCAAATGAACAGAGTAACCATTATTCTCCTTAAATGAATAGCCGTATCGCGATAGACATAATCCAATCATGTCTATTCTCAACGCAAACACCAAATAACAATTATTTAGGTTTAACACCAATCTCGATGGTAGAGGGAGCGTGCGATGCTTGATCATATCAACATTGGAAACACTTCCAACACATATCGTCAGCTCACCTTTAGCTAGTCTCCGTTTATTCCGTAGCTTTTATTTCAAGTTACTAACACTTAGCAACCGAACCGGTATCTAATACCCTGGTGCTACTAGGAGTACCAGTAAAGTACACATTAACACAATGTATATCCAATATACTTCTATCGACCTTGCCAGCCTTCAGTTCTACCAAGTATCTAGGGTAATTCTGCTCCAGTGGCTGTTCCCCTTATTACAAAAGCACTTAGTCTCGGGTTTGGGTTCAACCTTGGGTTTCTTCACTAGAGCAGCAGCTGATTTGCCATTTCATGAAGTATCCCTTCTTGCCCTTGCCCTTCTTGAAACTAGTGGTTTCACCAACCATCAACAATTGATGCTCCTTCTTGATTTCTACTTTTGTGGTGTCAAACATCGCGAATATCTCAAGGATCATCATATATGTCCCTGATATATTATAGTTCATCACGAAGCTCTAGCAGCTTGGTGGTAATGACTTTGGAGAAACATCACTTTCTCATCTGGAAGATCAACTCCCACTCGATTCAAATGATTGTTGTACTCAGACAATCTGAGCACAAGCTCAACAATTGAGCTTTTCTCCCTTAGTTTGCAGGCTAAGAAAATCGTCGGAGGTCTTATACCTCTTGACGTGGGCACGAGCCTGAAATCCAAATTTCAGCCCTCGAAACATCTCATATGCTTCGCGACGTTTCAAAACGTCTTCGGTGCCTCAACTCTAAACCGTTTAACTGAACTATCACGTAGTTATCAAAATGTGTATGTCAGATGTTCGCAACATCCACAGACAACGTTCGAGGTTCAGCACACTGAGCGGTGCATTAAGGACATAAGCCTTCTATGAAGCAATGAGGACAATCCTCAGTTTACGGACCTAGTCCGCATAATTGCTACTATCAACTTTCAACTAAATTTTTTTCTCTAGGAACATATCTAAACAGTAGAACTAAAGCGCGAGCTACGACATAATTTGCAAAATCCTTTTGACTATGTTCAGGATAAAAAAGTTCATCTTATGAACTTCCACTCAGATAGATATCCCTCTAGTCATCTAAGTGATTACATGATCCGAGTCAACTAGGCCGTGTCCGATCATCACGTGAGACGGACTAGTCATCATCGGTGAACATCTTCATGTTGATCGTATCTACCATACGACTCATGCTCGACCTTTCGGTCTCTTGTGTTCCGAGGCCATGTCTGTACATGCTAGGCTCGTCAAGTCAACCTAAGTGTTTCGCGTGTGTAAATCTGTCTTACACCCGTTGTATGTGAACGTTAGAATCTATCACACCCGATCATCACGTGGTGCTTCGAAACGACGAACTTTCGCAACGGTGCACAGTTAGGGGGAACACTTTCTTGAAATTTTAATGAGGGATCATCTTATTTACTACCGTCGTTCTAAGCAAATAAGATGTATAAACATGATAAACATCACATGCAATCAAATAGTGACATGATATGGCCAATATCATAGTGCTCCTTTTGATCTCCATCTTCGGGGCTCCATGATCATCATCACCGGCATGACACCATGATCTCCATCATCATGATCTCCATCATCGTGTCTTCATGAAGTTGTCTCGCCAACTATTACTTCTACTACTACAGCTAACGGTTAGCAATAAAGTAAAGTAATTACATGGCGTTGTTTAATGACACGTAGGTCATATAATAAATTAAGACAACTCCTATGGCTCCTGCCGGTTGTCATACTCATCGACATGCAAGTCGTGATTCCTATTACAAGAACATGATCAATCTCATACATCACATATCATTCATCACATTCTTCTTGGCCATATCACATCACATAGCATACCCTACAAAAACAAGTTAGATGTCCTCTAATTGTTGTTTGCATGTTTTACGTGGCTGCTATGGGTTTCTAGCAAGAACGTTTCTTACCTACGCAAAACCACAACGTGATATGCCAATTGCTATTTACCCTTCATAAGGACCCTTTTCATCGAATCCGATCCGACTAAAGTGGGAGAGACAAACACCCGCCAGCCACCTTATGCAACTAGTGCATGTTTGTCGGTGGAACCGGTCTCACGTAAGCGTACGTGTAAGGTTGGTCCGGGCCGCTTCATCCCACAATGCCGCCGAATCAAGATTGGACTAGTAACGGTAAGCATATTGAACAAAATCAACGCCCACAACTACTTTGTGTTCTACTCGTGCATAGAATCTACGCAATAGACCTAGCTCATGATGCCACTGTTGGGTAACGTAGCAGAAATTCAAAATTTTCCTACGTGTCACCAAGATCTATCTATGGAGAAACCAGCAACGAGGGGAAGGAGAGTGCATCTACATACCCTTGTAGATCGCTAAGCGGAAGCGTTCAAGAGAACGGGGTTGAAGGAGTCGTACTCGTCGTGATCCAAATCACCGATGATCCTAGTGCCGAACGGACGGCACCTCCGCGTTCAACACACGTACAGCCCGGTGATGTATCCCGCGCCTTGATCCAACAAGGAGAGAGGGAGAGGTTGAGGAAGACTCCATCCAGCAGCAGCACAACGGCGTGGTGGTGGTGGAGGAGCGTGGCAATCCTGCAGGGCTTTGCCAAGCACCACGGGAGAGGAGGAAGGAGAGATGCAGGGCTGCGTCATATAGAGGAGAGGAACTCGCGTCTTATGAGCAGCCCAAACCTCAACTATATATAGGGGAAGGGGAGGGGCTGCGCCCCCTTTAGGGTTTCCACCCCTAGGGGTGGCGGCCAGCCTAGATCCCATCTAAGGGAGGCGGCCAAGGGGGAGGGGGAGAGGGAGGCGCACCAGGATGGGCCTCAGGGCCCATCTGCCCTAGGGTTTGCCCCCTTCTCCTCTCCCTTGCGCCTTGGGCCCTTGTGGGGGGGTGCACCAGCCCACCTGGGGCTGGTCCCCTTCCACACTTGGCCCATGAAGCCCTCCGGGGCTGGTGGCCCCACTTGGTGGACCCCCGGGACCCTCCCGGTGGTCCCGGTACGTTACCGATAAACCCCGAAACTTTTCCGGTGACCAAAATAGGACTTCCCATATATAAATCTTTACCTCCGGACCATTCCGGAACTCCTCGTGACGTCCGGGATCTCATTCGGGACTCCGAACAACATTCGGTAACCACATACAAACTTCCTTTATAACCCTAAAGTCATCGAACCTTAAGTGTGTAGACCCTACGGGTTCGGGAGACATGCAGACATGACCGAGACGTTCTCCGGTCAATAACCAACATCGGGATCTGGATACCCATGTTGGCTCCCACATGTTCCACGATGATCTCATCGGATGAACCACGATGTCAAGGACTTAATCAATCCCGTATACAATTCCCTTCGTCTATCGATATGATACTCGCCCGAGATTCGATCGTCGGTATCCTGATACCTTGTTCAATCTCATTACCAGCAAGTCTCTTTACTCGTTCCGTAACACATCATCCCGTGATCAACTACTTGATCACATTGTGGACATTATGATTATGTCCTACCGAGTGGGCCCAGAGATACCTCTCCGTCACACGGAGTGACAAATCCCAGTCTCGATTCATGCCAACCCAACAGACACTTTCGGAGATACCCGTAGTGTACCTTTATAGCCACCCAGTTACGTTGTGACGTTTGGCACACCCAAAGCACTCCTACGGTAACCGGGAGTTGCACAATCTCATGGTTTAAGGAAATGATACTTGACATTAGAAAAGCTTTAGCATACGAACTACACGATCTAGTGCTATGCTTAGGATTGGGTCTTTTCCATCACATCATTCTCCTAATGATGTGATCCCGTTATCAACGACATCCAATGTCCATGGTCAGGAAACCGTAACCATCTATTGATCAACGAGCTAGTCAACTAGAGGCTTACTAGGGACATGGTGTTGTCTATGTATCCACACATGTATCTGAGTTTCCTATCAATACAATTCTAGCATGGATAATAAACGATTATCATGAACAAGGAAATATAATAATAATCAATTAATTATTGCCTCTAGGGCATATTTCCAACAGTCAGATTGTTCGGTGTTGGGCAGTGCGGTTGAGTCCGGGCTGTTATTGCCGGGTTCCCCTTCCCATACTACGGACGGCTTGAATAACCTTTCCAAGAAGATGTTGGGAGGGACTGCATCGCGTTTTGCGCCGATGCGTGCCAGGACATCCGCCGCCTGATTATTTTCCCGGGCTATATGGTGAAATTCGAGCCCTTCGAACCGAGCTGACATTTTTAAGACGATGTTGCGATAAGCTGCCATTTTTGGATCCTTGGCATCGAAGTCTCTGTTTATTTGGGATATTGCGAGGTTCGAATCCCCTCGCACTTCTAGGCGTTGAATACCCATGGATACTGCCATCCAGAGACCATGTAAGAGGGCCTCGTATTCGGCTGCATTGTTGGAGTCTGTGTACATAATCTGGAGTACATATTGAACTGTGTCTCCTGTGGGGGACGTCAAAACGACGCCAGGCCCCAGACCGGCCAACATTTTGGAGCCGTCGAAATGCATGATCCAGTTTTAATATGTGCCGTACTCTTTAGGGAGTTCGGCCTCCGTCCATTCTGTGACGAAGTCAGCCGAAACTTGCGACTTGATAGCTCGCCATGGCTTATAAGTTATCTCGAATGAGAGGAGCTCGATGGCCCATTTCGCAATCCGTCCCGTTGCGTCGCGGTTGTTTATAATATCGTTTAGTGGTACTTCTGAGGCTACTGTTATTGAACACTCTTGAAAGTAGTGTCGCAGCTTCCGGGATGCCATGAATACCGCGTACACAATCTTTTGATAATGCGGGTACCTTGATTTGCACGGAGTGAGGACAGTGGACACATAATAGACCGGCTTCTGAAGGGGGAATTTGTGTCCGTCCGTTTCTCGTTCGACGACGAGCACTGCGCTCACAACCTGATGGGTTGCTGCAATGTATAATAGCATTGGTTCGCCAATGTTTGGCGCGGCCAGGACTGGGTTTGTTGCCAATATGGCTTTTATTTTGTCGAGTCCGGCTGTGGCTGCGTCCGTCCACTCGAAGTGTTCGGTGCACCGAAGGAGGCGGTAAAGGGGGAGTGCCTTTTCTCCCAAGCGGGAGATAAAGCGGCTTAGAGCCGCCACGCATCCGATTTACTTTTGTATTTGTTTGAGGTCCTTTGGGATATCCAATTGTGACAGAGCTCGGATCTTGGCTGGATTTGCTTCAATTCCTCTA
>NC_041390.1:11228047-11230772 GCF_002162155.2 Triticum dicoccoides
CTTAAGTGTGTAGACCCTACGGGTTCGGGAGACATGCAGACATGACCGAGACGTTCTCCGGTCAATAACCAACATCGGGATCTGGATACCCATGTTGGCTCCCACATGTTCCACGATGATCTCATCGGATGAACCACGATGTCAAGGACTTAATCAATCCCGTATACAATTCCCTTCGTCTATCGATATGATACTCGCCCGAGATTCGATCGTCGGTATCCTGATACCTTGTTCAATCTCATTACCAGCAAGTCTCTTTACTCGTTCCGTAACACATCATCCCGTGATCAACTACTTGATCACATTGTGGACATTATGATTATGTCCTACCGAGTGGGCCCAGAGATACCTCTCCGTCACACGGAGTGACAAATCCCAGTCTCGATTCATGCCAACCCAACAGACACTTTCGGAGATACCCGTAGTGTACCTTTATAGCCACCCAGTTACGTTGTGACGTTTGGCACACCCAAAGCACTCCTACGGTAACCGGGAGTTGCACAATCTCATGGTTTAAGGAAATGATACTTGACATTAGAAAAGCTTTAGCATACGAACTACACGATCTAGTGCTATGCTTAGGATTGGGTCTTTTCCATCACATCATTCTCCTAATGATGTGATCCCGTTATCAACGACATCCAATGTCCATGGTCAGGAAACCGTAACCATCTATTGATCAACGAGCTAGTCAACTAGAGGCTTACTAGGGACATGGTGTTGTCTATGTATCCACACATGTATCTGAGTTTCCTATCAATACAATTCTAGCATGGATAATAAACGATTATCATGAACAAGGAAATATAATAATAATCAATTTATTATTGCCTCTAGGGCATATTTCCAACAGTCAGATTGTTCGGTGTTGGGCAGTGCGGTTGAGTCCGGGCTGTTATTGCCGGGTTCCCCTTCCCATACTACGGACGGCTTAAATAACCTTTCCAAGAAGATGTTGGGAGGGACTGCATCGCGTTTTGCGCCGATGCGTGCCAGGACATCCGCCGCCTGATTATTTTCCCGGGCTATATGGTGAAATTCGAGCCCTTCGAACCGAGCTGACATTTTTAAGACGATGTTGCGATAAGCTGCCATTTTTGGATCCTTGGCATCGAAGTCTCTGTTTATTTGGGATATTGCGAGGTTCGAATCCCCTCGCACTTCTAGGCGTTGAATACCCATGGATACTGCCATCCAGAGACCATGTAAGAGGGCCTCGTATTCGGCTGCATTGTTGGAGTTTGTGTACATAATCTGGAGTACATATTGAACTGTGTCTCCTGTGGGGGACGTCAAAACGACGCCAGCCCCCAGACCGGCCAACATTTTGGAGCCGTCGAAATGCATGATCCAGTTTTAATATGTGCCGTACTCTTTAGGGAGTTCGGCCTCCGTCCATTCTGTGACGAAGTCAGCCGAAACTTGCGACTTGATAGCTCGCCATGGCTTATAAGTTATCTCGAATGAGAGGAGCTCGATGGCCCATTTCGCAATCCGTCCCGTTGCGTCGCGGTTGTTTATAATATCGTTTAGTGGTACTTCTGAGGCTACTGTTATTGAACACTCTTGAAAGTAGTGTCGCAGCTTCCGGGATGCCATGAATACCGCGTACACAATCTTTTAATAATGCGGGTACCTTGATTTGCACGGAGTGAGGACAGTGGACACATAATAGACCGGCTTCTGAAGGGGGAATTTGTGTCCGTCCGTTTCTCGTTCGACGACGAGCACTGCGCTCACAACCTGATGGGTTGCTGCAATGTATAATAGCATTGGTTCGCCAATGTTTGGCGCGGCCAGGACTGGGTTTGTTGCCAATATGGCTTTTATTTTGTCGAGTCCGGCTGTGGCTGCGTCCGTCCACTCGAAGTGTTCGGTGCACCGAAGGAGGCGGTAAAGGGGGAGTGCCTTTTCTCCCAAGCGGGAGATAAAGCGGCTTAGAGCCGCCACGCATCCGATTTACTTTTGTATTTGTTTGAGGTCCTTTGGGATATCCAATTGTGACAGAGCTCGGATCTTGGCTGGATTTGCTTCAATTCCTCTACCGAATACAATGAAGCTCAAGAGCTTTCTGGCTGGAACGCCGAAAACGCATTTTTTCGGGTTGAGCTTGATGTCGTATGTTCGAAGGTTATCAAATGTGAGCCTCAAGTCGTCTACTAGGGATTCGACATGTCTTGTTTTTACGACCACATCATCTACGTATGCCTCCACTGTTTTGCCGATCTGGTTTGCCAGACATGTCTGAATCATGCGCTGATATGTTGTTTTGAGCCCGAAGGGCATTGTGTTGAAGCAGAATGGGCCATATGGTGTGATGAATGCCGTTGCGGCTTGGTCTGATTCTGCCATCTTGATTTGATGGTAGCCGGAATATGCGTCGAGCAAGCACAACAAATCGTGTCCTGCAGTAGCGTCGATAATTTGATCGATGCGGGGGAGGGGGAAGGGATCCTTTGGGCAAGCCTTATTAAGGTCTTTAAAATCAACGCACAGGCGCCAGGATTTGTCCTTCTTTGGTACCATCACCAGGTTTGCTAGCCAGTTCGGATGTTTTATATCTCTGATGGATCCGGCCTCTAATAGCTTGGCTAGCTCCTCTCCCATGGCTTGTCTCTTAGGTTCGGAAAAACGCCGAAGAGCCTGTTTGACAGGTTTGAATCCTTTAGGATATTTAAGCTGTGTTCGGCCAGCCTGCGTGGGATTCCTGGCATGTCTGAAGGGT
>NC_041390.1:11230782-11234125 GCF_002162155.2 Triticum dicoccoides
ATAATGCGGGTACCTTGATTTGCACGGAGTGAGGACAGTGGACACATAATAGACCGGCTTCTGAAGGGGGAATTTGTGTCCGTCCGTTTCTCGTTCGACGACGAGCACTGCGCTCACAACCTGATGGGTTGCTGCAATGTATAATAGCATTGGTTCGCCAATGTTTGGCGCGGCCAGGACTGGGTTTGTTGCCAATATGGCTTTTATTTTGTCGAGTCCGGCTGTGGCTGCGTCCGTCCACTCGAAGTGTTCGGTGCACCGAAGGAGGCGGTAAAGGGGGAGTGCCTTTTCTCCCAAGCGGGAGATAAAGCGGCTTAGAGCCGCCACGCATCCGATTTACTTTTGTATTTGTTTGAGGTCCTTTGGGATATCCAATTGTGACAGAGCTCGGATCTTGGCTGGATTTGCTTCAATTCCTCTATCGAATACAATGAAGCTCAAGAGCTTTCTGGCTGGAACGCCGAAAACGCATTTTTTCGGGTTGAGCTTGATGTCGTATGTTCGAAGGTTATCAAATGTGAGCCTCAAGTCATCTACTAGGGATTCGACATGTCTTGTTTTTACGACCACATCATCTACGTATGCCTCCACTGTTTTGCCGATCTGGTTTGCCAGACATGTCTGAATCATGCGCTGATATGTTGTTTTGAGCCCGAAGGGCATTGTGTTGAAGCAGAATGGGCCATATGGTGTGATGAATGCCGTTGCGGCTTGGTCTGATTCTGCCATCTTGATTTGATGGTAGCCGGAATATGCGTCGAGCAAGCACAACAAATCGTGTCCTGCAGTAGCGTCGATAATTTGATCGATGCGGGGGAGGGGGAAGGGATCCTTTGGGCAAGCCTTATTAAGGTCTTTAAAATCAACGCACAGGCGCCAGGATTTGTCCTTCTTTGGTACCATCACCAGGTTTGCTAGCCAGTTCGGATGTTTTATATCTCTGATGGATCCGGCCTCTAATAGCTTGGCTAGCTCCTCTCCCATGGCTTGTCTCTTAGGTTCGGAAAAACGCCGAAGAGCCTGTTTGACAGGTTTGAATCCTTTAGGATATTTAAGCTGTGTTCGGCCAGCCTGCGTGGGATTCCTGGCATGTCTGAAGGGTTCCAGGCGAAAATGTCCCAGTTCTCACGTAGGAACTCTCGCAGTGCGGCGTCTACATCAGGGTTTAATTGTGCACCGATGGAAGCTGTTTTATTGGGGTCCGTTGGATGGACCTGGAATTTGACTATTTCGTCCGCTTGTTTAAATGAGGTGGACTTGGATCTTTTGTTGAGTATCACATCATCCCTGTTCACCGTGGAGCGCAGCGCAGTCAGCTCCTCAGCCGCTAGGGCTTCGGATAGTGCCTCAAGGGCCAGTGTGACTGTCTTATTTTATGCGCGGAGTGCTATGTCCAGATCACTAGCGAGAGTGATGATTCCGTTCGGCCCGGGCATCTTGAGTTTCATGTACCCATAATGGGGTATTGCTTGGAAGATTGTGAACGCTTCCCGCCCTAGCAGAGCGTGGTATCCGCTACTGAACGGGACCACTTGGAACGTGACCTCCTCGGACCTGTAATTATCCGGCATGTCGAACACCACATCTAGTGTGATTTTTCCTGTACAGCACGCTTCCTGACTGGGGATTATTCCTCTAAAGGTTGTGCTGCTTCGCTCAATGCGGTTCCAGTCTATTTCCATTTTTTGAAGGGTTTCCTCATAAATGAGGTTCAATCCGCTGCCTCCATCCATGAGTACCTTGGTAAGGCGAAAGCCGTCCACTATTGGACTGAGGACCAATGTGGCTGGTGCTCGGGCTGTTCGGAATTTAGGTTCATCACTGGCATTAAAAGTAATAGCCGTGTCACTCCATGGGTTTATTGTTGCTACTTGGTAGACTTCGGCAAGGCTGCGGAGTGTTCTTTTTCGCATATTATTTGATGTGGAAGTCTCGAAGACTGTTAATACCGTACCGGTATCCCTGGGGTGGCTTTCTATGGCCTCCGGAATTAGGAGATCTTCGCCAATTTTGGCCACCTGCCGGAGTATCCAACATGCTCTAAGGCTGTGAGTTGGTGTGGCGCCCTATGTACTGTGAATTTTACAGGGTCGATTAAGCCATCCTTCCAATACGCTTCCATGCCCTGTAGAGGATTTTTGCTTTTTGGTGTTTAACCCGGGTGTCTGGCGAAGATGCACCCTTTTATTTCGGACTGGGTTTGTATTCAGGGCCGGATTGTCCCAAAATTTTATTTCGGTTTTCCAGGCGCTATCCATCACACAGTACTTTCGTACTATGGACGCCAAGTCAGCGAAGCATGTAATATCACGGCGACTTATGGTGTTGAGGATTCCCTTGTCCGTGCAATTATTGCAGAAGAATGAGATTGCGTCTTCCTCGCGGCAGTCCTTGATCCTGTTCATAGCCAGGAGGAATCTGGCCCAGTAATGATGTACTGTTTCTTTGGGCTTTTGCCTAATTTGGGATAGATCGCTTATGTTCGGGTGGGTGGATGGAATTAAATCCGAAACCTGACCCGATATGAGACTCAGAGGCCAAGGAGTTTCCGAACTCGGAAGTTTGGATTCTTGGATGTTGTCCAATGAGTCTAGCCCGTCGCCTGACTCTAAGTTCAGGTCTTGAGTGATGTCCTCCCCTCCGCGGGTATCCGGCTTGGAGGGATCGGGAATCCGGACGTAACTAGTCCTTAAGATAGATGAAGGGTCGCCACACTGTCCTTCTACCATAGCAATGTGATGGGTGACCTGGGGAGAGTTAATCTCTCTTAGATCGGGTTTAGGCCCAATCTGGTCATAATCCGTGGCGACTCCCAGGGCGGCAATGCGATCCAAGAGCTCGTTTATGGAAGAGAGCTCCATTGGATCTAACTGCTCGGCGAGTTCCGAGCTGACATGAAGACTGCTTTTGATGACCCGAGAGGTCATCGTCGGCGTAGCAGCCGAACAGGCGGTCATAAGAAAACCGCCTAGCCGGAGAGTTTGGCCGACAGCCAAAGCTCCCTTAGCAACGGTTCCGTCTTTAAAGACGGGATGAGGCATCCTTCCTGATGGCGACGGCACAGAGGAACTCTCAATGAAAGCACCAATGTCGGTGTCAAAACCGGCGGATCTCGGGTAGGGGGTCCCGAACTGTGCGTCTAGGCGGATGGTAACAGGAGACAAGGGACACGATGTTTACCCAGGTTCGGGCCCTCTCGATGGAGGTAAAACCCTACTCCTGCTTGATTAATATTGATGATATGGGTAGTACAAGAGTAGATCTACCACGAGATCAAGGAGGCTAAACCCTAGAAGCTAGCCTATGGTATGATTGTTGTTGTCCTACGGACTAAAACCCTTCA
>NC_041390.1:11234135-11237715 GCF_002162155.2 Triticum dicoccoides
CCAGGCGAAAATGTCCCAGTTCTCACGTAGGAACTCTCGCAGTGCGGCGTCTACATCAGGGTTTAATTGTGCACCGATGGAAGCTGTTTTATTGGGGTCCGTTGGATGGACCTGGAATTTGACTATTTCGTCCGCTTGTTTAAATGAGGTGGACTTGGATCTTTTGTTGAGTATCACATCATCCCTGTTCACCGTGGAGCGCAGCGCAGTCAGCTCCTCAGCCGCTAGGGCTTCGGATAGTGCCTCAAGGGCCAGTGTGACTGTCTTATTTTATGCGCGGAGTGCTATGTCCAGATCACTAGCGAGAGTGATGATTCCGTTCGGCCCGGGCATCTTGAGTTTCATGTACCCATAATGGGGTATTGCTTGGAAGATTGTGAACGCTTCCCGCCCTAGCAGAGCGTGGTATCCGCTACTGAACGGGACCACTTGGAACGTGACCTCCTCGGACCTGTAATTATTCGGCATGCCGAACACCACATCTAGTGTGATTTTTCCTGTACAGCACGCTTCCTGACTGGGGATTATTCCTCTAAAGGTTGTGCTGCTTCGCTCAATGCGGTTCCAGTCTATTTCCATTTTTGAAGGGTTTCCTCATAAATGAGGTTCAATCCGCTGCCTCCATCCATGAGTACCTTGGTAAGGCGAAAGCCGTCCACTATTGGACTGAGGACCAATGTGGCTGGTGCTCGGGCTGTTCGGAATTTAGGTTCATCACTGGCATTAAAAGTAATAGCCGTGTCACTCCATGGGTTTATTGTTGCTACTTGGTAGACTTCGGCAAGGCTGCGGAGTGTTCTTTTTCGCATATTATTTGATGTGGAAGTCTCGAAGACTGTTAATACCGTACCGGTATCCCTGGGGTGGCTTTCTATGGCCTCCGGAATTAGGAGATCTTCGCCAATTTTGGCCACCTGCCGGAGTATCCAACATGCTCTAAGGCTGTGAGTTGGTGTGGCGCCCTATGTACTGTGAATTTTACAGGGTCGATTAAGCCATCCTTCCAATACGCTTCCATGCCCTGTAGAGGATTTTTGCTTTTTGGTGTTTAACCCGGGTGTCTGGCGAAGATGCACCCTTTTATTTCGGACTGGGTTTGTATTCAGGGCCGGATTGTCCCAAAATTTTATTTCGGTTTTCCAGGCGCTATCCATCACACAGTACTTTCGTACTATGGACGCCAAGTCAGCGAAGCATGTAATATCACGGCGACTTATGGCGTTGAGGATTCCCTTGTCCGTGCAATTATTGCAGAAGAATGAGATTGCGTCTTCCTCGCGGCAGTCCTTGATCCTGTTCATAGCCAGGAGGAATCTGGCCCAGTAATGATGTACTGTTTCTTTGGGCTTTTGCCTAATTTGGGATAGATCGCTTATGTTCGGGTGGGTGGGTGGAATTAAATCCGAAACCTGACCCGATATGAGACTCAGAGGCCAAGGAGTTTCCGAACTCGGAAGTTTGGATTCTTGGATGTTGTCCAATGAGTCTAGCCCGTCGCCTGACTCTAAGTTCAGGTCTTGAGTGATGTCCTCCCCTCCGCGGGTATCCGACTTGGAGGGATCGGGAATCCGGACGTAACTAGTCCTTAAGATAGATGAAGGGTCGCCACACTGTCCTTCTACCATAGCAATGTGATGGGTGACCTGGGGAGAGTTAATCTCTCTTAGATCGGGTTTAGGCCCAATCTGGTCATAATCCGTGGCGACTCCCAGGGCGGCAATGCGATCCAAGAGCTCGTTTATGGAAGAGAGCTCCATTGGATCTAACTGCTCGGCGAGTTCCGAGCTGACATGAAGACTGCTTTTGATGACCCGAGAGGTCATCGTCGGCGTAGCAGCCGAACAGGCGGTCATAAGAAAACCGCCTAGCCGGAGAGTTTGGCCGACAGCCAAAGCTCCCTTAGCAACGGTTCCGTCTTTAAAGACGGGATGAGGCATCCTTCCTGATGGCGACGGCACAGAGGAACTCTCAATGAAAGCACCAATGTCGGTGTCAAAACCGGCGGATCTCGGGTAGGGGGTCCCGAACTGTGCGTCTAGGCGGATGGTAACAGGAGACAAGGGACACGATGTTTACCCAGGTTCGGGCCCTCTCGATGGAGGTAAAACCCTACTCCTGCTTGATTAATATTGATGATATGGGTAGTACAAGAGTAGATCTACCACGAGATCAAGGAGGCTAAACCCTAGAAGCTAGCCTATGGTATGATTGTTGTTGTCCTACGGACTAAAACCCTTCAGTTTATATAGACACCGGAGAGGGTTAGGGTTACACAGAGTCGGTTACAATGGTAGGAGATCTACAAAGTCCCTTCCGGACATGGGACGAAGTCTTCAATCTTGTATCTTCATAGTCCGGGAGTCCGGCTGAAGGTATAGTCCGGCTATCCAGACACCCCCTAATCCAGGACTCCCTCACCCAGGTTTTCAGCCAAGATTATAACTAACCATGTCGACAATAACTCTTAAACATTATATTAACTCTTATGAGTAGAGGCCGCGGGAAAAAGCCTAGTAGTAGCGCGGATAAAAGACTAGTAGTAGTGCGGGTGCCCGTGCTACTACTACGGCGCTACAGCTAACTCGTAGTAGTAGCGCAGGTGCCACCCGCGCTACTAGTACGTGTGTTAGTAATAGCGCGGATTCTACACACGCTACTATTAACTATCTGTAGCGCCTGTCTGTGACCCGCGCTACTACTATTAATTTCAAAAACCAAAAAAAAATCTCGACCCCGTGCATGTTGTCAATGGTGTCATTGGTTCGATCCAGCGACAACAGGGGTTGCCGGAGGTGTGGACGGGTAGTGGCAGACCAGATCCGGCGATGGCTGTTGGAGATGGCCGGATCCAGTGTAGAGCAAGACGACGGTGTGAGGATCCTCTTCGCGGTCAAGGCGGAGAACTCCTGGTTGGCCATGTCGACGACCTATGCAGGCATGGGCATGGGAGGTGAGTAAAACCAAAGGGAGAGGGAGAGGAGAGGGAGAGGGAAAAAGAGAAACAAGGGAGAAAGGAGGGAGATGGAGGGTGTATCGGGGCTGCATGGAGGCGAGGAGGAAGACGGGCGAGCTCTTGGACGCCAGCGATGCGAGGAGGAAGACGTTGGGTGCCATGGAGGAGGAGATGTTCTTGGGCAGGAGCACCATGGAGAGAGGGGGAAAGTGAGGGAGAGAGGAGGAAAGTGAGAGAGGGGGAAAGTGAGGGAGAGAGGAGGGATTCGGCCGAGGATATGGAGATTTCACCTACCTCGTACTTAGTAGTAGCGAGGGGTATAAAACCGCGCTACTACTATCAACATAGTAGTAGCATGGGTTTGTACCCCTCGCTACTACTATGGCATGTCCCGGGAGGGCACGGTAGACACCGCTTAGTAGTAGCGAGGGTGAAAAACCCGCGCTAATAGTATCAACTTAGTAGTAGCGAGGGGTAAAAACCCGTGCTACTAGTAAGTAGCAGTAGCGATGGTTATAAACCCGTGCTACTAGTAAGCGTCTGCCTATAAGCTTTTCCCTAGTAGTGGCATATCTATGACATAATCAACTAGCGAGCAATAATAAGATATCTCAAACAACAACACGT
>NC_041390.1:11237725-11240580 GCF_002162155.2 Triticum dicoccoides
AAAAAAAAGAATATCAAACGGAATGAAACCTTCGGGAACATGATTTTTAAAACAAACGTGATCCAGAGGACTTGGAGTCCATGTCAAGCAGTCAACGAGGAGGGCACGAGGCAGGGGGCGCTCCTACCTCCCCCTAGGCGCGCCCTCCACCCTCATGGGGCCCACGTTGCTCCACCGACGTACTTCTTCCTCCTATATATACCTACGTACCCCCAAACCATCAGGGGCATCCACGAAAACCTAATTCCACCGCCGCAACCTTCTGTACACGTGAGATCCCATCTTGGGGCCTTTTCCGGCGTCCTGCCGAAGGGGGCATTGATCACGGAGGGCTTCTACATCAACACCATAGCCACTCCGATGATGTGTGAGTAGTTTACCTCAGACTTTCGGGTCCATAGTTATTAGCTAGATGGCTTCTTCTCTCTCTTTGGATCTCAATACAAAGTTCTCCACGATTCTCGTGGAGATCTATTCGATGTAATCTTCTTTTGCGGTGTGTTTGTCGGGACCGATGAATTGTGGATTTATGATCAAGTTTATCTATGAACAATATTTGAATATCCTCTGAATTCTTTTATGTATGATTGGTTATCTTTGCCAGTCTCTTCGAATTATCAGTTTGGTTTGGCCTACTAGATTGATCTTTCTTGCAATGGGAGAAGTGCCTAGCTTTGGGTTCAATCTTGTGGTGTCGTTTCCCAGTGACAGCAGGGGCAGCAAGGCACGTATTGTATTGTTGCCATCGAGGATAACAAGATGGGGTTTATATCATATTGCATGAGTTTATCTCTCTACATCATGTCATCTTGCTTAAAGCGTTACTCTGTTCTTATGAACTTAATACTCTAGATGCATGCTGGATAGCGATCGATGTGTGGAGTAATAGTAGTAGATGCAGGCAGGAGTCGGTCTACTTGTCACGGACATGATGCCTATATACATGATCATACCTAGATATTCTCATAACTATGCTCAATTCTATCAATTGCTCGACAGTAATTTGTTCACCCACCGTAATACTTATGCTTTTGAGAGAAGCCACTAATGAAACATATGGCCCCCGGGTCTATTTTCCATCATATTAATCTTCCAACACATAGCCTTTTCTATTGCCCTTTTATTTTACTTTGCATCTCTATTTCTCTTTATCATAGAAATACTAAAAATATTATCTTATCATATCTATCAGATCTCACTCTCGTTAGCGACCGTGAAGGGATTGACAACCCCTTTATCGCGTTGGTTGCGAGGTTCTTATTTGTTTTGTGTAGGTGCGTGGGACTTGAGCGTGGCCTCCTAGTGGATTGATACCTTTGTTCTCAAAACTGAGGGAAATCTTACACTACTTTGCTGCATCACCCTTTCCTCTTCAAGGGAAAAACCAACGCAGTGCTCAAGAGGTAGCAAGAAAGATTTCTGGCGCCGTTGCCGGGGAGTTTACGCAAAAGTCAACATACCAAGTACCCATCACAAACTCTTATCCCTTGCATTACATTATTTGCCATTTGCCTCTCGTTTTCCTCTCCATCACTTCACCCTTGCCGTTTTATTCGCCCTCTTTTCCGCTCGCCTTTCCTTTGCCATGTCGGAACCAAAAAGAGTCGGGGGTTCTCTCCCGAGTTTTAGTACTTTGGACGATCCTTCTATTCTATCTAAACTCATAAATAATGTCATGGTAAAACCTGCCGGAGTTGTCAATGAGAGTCTTAATAATTTTGATGAAGATGATTCCGGAATTTTTCGTTATTTACTCGATGAATCTTTGAAAGATGCTTGGGATAGACTGTTAAGGATCCGAGCCAACTATGTGCCCCAATACCAAATTGAAGTTTACTTGAAGAGCTTTTATGTTGCCCTACCTTCTTCGTTTAAGCATGTCTTAGATTCTATATTTGAAGAAGGCTTTCTTGAAGGGGATGCCGTAGATACTTATGAAAAGATGAAGACCATATTCGGGCACCCCATGAATGAGAAAATAGAATCTACATCTCTTTTGCTCTCCAGTCCTTGGTTCATGTAAATCTGAATCTAGCCGGCACTACCCCTTCACAAGCTGTTGCATAGTCTTCAGCGAGGTGCGGCGTAACTTCCGTGTGAGGGGAAATGAACTTCTTCATGAATACCTTCTCTCTCACCTTGAGAGCGGTATAGTAGTAGCCTGGGTTGCACTTGAGCAATCCATTTTCCATGAGAAACTTTACAACGTAGTACCTGGGTTTCATCCAGCCCTCCAGCTTGTAATTGATAATTACTGACCGTTGAGCAATGTAGGTAGGTTCCAACCCCACCTCAGAGATGAGGAAATCAGACCTGCGCTGCAGTAATTCCTTTGACTTCCTCAGCAGACACGGAGCGTTACGCACAACAATGCTCACCTCAGCGTCTGACCACCTGAACATCTTCTTCAAGTAGGCCACATTGGCGGCGATCTTCTCCTCGCTGAGGAATCTGACAGCATCCAACGTGTGCCTGAACATCCTGAGCCACGAGGCATGCCAAGGCCTTCGGCGCATGCCACCATCGCCCTGACGCGTTCTGGCTTGTTGCTCAGGACACCCCGCGCGCGGAGGGACAATTTGGTGATATCGCAATCATCTAGCCCGCATTGCCGTAGGAGCGCGACATTGGGTTTGACCATCCCGTCGATGTCAGCGCCGGCGAGGTAGCCTTGCTTGAGCACCCGGAAGAGGTTCTCCGAGGAGCTGAATAGGAGCAGGTAGTACCGCAACTTGGAAACAATGGACCTGGAACAGAAGTGGGCGAAGGAGAGCGCGACGAGGCGCACGATCTCAGTACGCGAGAGGCCGAGGCCGGTGAGCCCACGACGACGGGGGCTAGAGTTTTCTTTACTT
>NC_041390.1:11240590-11242128 GCF_002162155.2 Triticum dicoccoides
GCGGCGCCCCGGCGAGGCAGGTGAGGAACGGAGGAAGAGAACAGGAGGAGAGATCGAAGAGGATGGCACTTCGGCGGCGCCGCCGAAGAGATTTTCCGGTCCGCTGTGAGTGGAGAGGAAAAATGGGAAATGGCAGGTGCGATGCGAATGGAGGCTCCGCAAATTGCAATATCACTGAATCCCAGGGGTCTTTACGTCTTTCAAAAATACAAACTACATTTAAAAAACATACATAATACATTGAGCCTCATGGAAACTTTCATACATGCAATCATTATGCAATCGGTATAATAAGGAAAATGGCTTTGAGCGATAAGATTATATCACAAAATAAGCTATTATACGACTTGTACTTATCCTATGATTTTTTTCTGTAGGTATAGTACTTCATCTGTTTTTATTTATTTTGCATATTAGAGTTGACTGAAGTCAAACTTTGTAAAGTTTGACCAAGTTTATAGAAAAGAATATAAATATTTACCCTAACAAACGAAAATCTGCATCTGAGCCCGGGCTTATATGATGTGAAAGTATGTTCAATAATGAATGTAATGGTATTGATTTGTTATTGTACATGTTAATATTTTTGACTATAAACTTCGTCAAAATTTATAAAGCTTGACTTTGACCAAAACTAATATGCGGAGTAAATAAAAACGGAGGGAGTAAATGGCTATGTTTTTTTTTGTACGTAGTAAATGGTTACTTTTTTTGATTTTTTTAAATGGTTATGCTTGCTAACCAATCCAATCCAAATTATATGTCGCTCAAACGGATGTATCTAATTAATATGGATCGGATGGAGCAGAAAAGTTCATATGGATATATATTTTCTCAAAACTTGAAAGTATGATTTCTACAAGTAAAAAATAATCATATGTGAACTATGTTTGTTTTTAGCATTTTGTGTTCGTTCATGTTTCTTTTTCTCTCTCTTCATTCTAGCCTCTTTTCCCCCACCTCACTCTGTTCTCACATTGACATTGTTGCCTTTTTCAGTGGACTCCTACCTATATTTTCTAACTTTTGCAAGGTGAGAATTGAGAAGGTTATTATTCTTTAGTTTTATGTGTATAGCTATATTAGAGTTGAGATCAATTGCATCGTGTCCACTTATCCTCTATAACACTAAGCTTCCTAGTTTTAAAAAGCCCACACTCAATTAAGGTCTCCAATTAGAATTGGATCATCCGATTTTGATCGGGTCTACAATTTCTCAAAGCTTCATAATCCAATTTTTTTATACTATACCATATGCTTCCTAATTTTTAAGGCCTCACAATTAATTAAGATATTCAATATAGATTGATCATCCAATTTTGACTGGGTCAACAATTTCTCAACCTCTCCAATTGAATTCCTTTAATTCACTATATTCCAAAATTTTGAATCTCTTTCATTCAATTGAGGTATTCAATTTTGATTTGGTTGACGATTTTGAGTGGGCCAATGATTTTCAAATCAATCAGCTGCAACTGACCTATAAAAACATATCAATCCCATGCACCCTTCCACCACATAGAAAAAAGAAACGTCAC
>NC_041390.1:11242138-11255583 GCF_002162155.2 Triticum dicoccoides
AAAAAAAAGAATATCAAACGGAATGAAACCTTCGGGAACATGATTTTTAAAACAAACGTGATCCAGAGGACTTGGAGTCCATGTCAAGCAGTCAACGAGGAGGGCACGAGGCAGGGGGCGCTCCTACCTCCCCCTAGGCGCGCCCTCCACCCTCATGGGGCCCACGTTGCTCCACCGACGTACTTCTTCCTCCTATATATACCTACGTACCCCCAAACCATCAGGGGCATCCACGAAAACCTAATTCCACCGCCGCAACCTTCTGTACACGTGAGATCCCATCTTGGGGCCTTTTCCGGCGTCCTGCCGAAGGGGGCATTGATCACGGAGGGCTTCTACATCAACACCATAGCCACTCCGATGATGTGTGAGTAGTTTACCTCAGACTTTCGGGTCCATAGTTATTAGCTAGATGGCTTCTTCTCTCTCTTTGGATCTCAATACAAAGTTCTCCACGATTCTCGTGGAGATCTATTCGATGTAATCTTCTTTTGCGGTGTGTTTGTCGGGACCGATGAATTGTGGATTTATGATCAAGTTTATCTATGAACAATATTTGAATATCCTCTGAATTCTTTTATGTATGATTGGTTATCTTTGCCAGTCTCTTCGAATTATCAGTTTGGTTTGGCCTACTAGATTGATCTTTCTTGCAATGGGAGAAGTGCCTAGCTTTGGGTTCAATCTTGTGGTGTCGTTTCCCAGTGACAGCAGGGGCAGCAAGGCACGTATTGTATTGTTGCCATCGAGGATAACAAGATGGGGTTTATATCATATTGCATGAGTTTATCTCTCTACATCATGTCATCTTGCTTAAAGCGTTACTCTGTTCTTATGAACTTAATACTCTAGATGCATGCTGGATAGCGATCGATGTGTGGAGTAATAGTAGTAGATGCAGGCAGGAGTCGGTCTACTTGTCACGGACATGATGCCTATATACATGATCATACCTAGATATTCTCATAACTATGCTCAATTCTATCAATTGCTCGACAGTAATTTGTTCACCCACCGTAATACTTATGCTTTTGAGAGAAGCCACTAATGAAACATATGGCCCCCGGGTCTATTTTCCATCATATTAATCTTCCAACACATAGCCTTTTCTATTGCCCTTTTATTTTACTTTGCATCTCTATTTCTCTTTATCATAGAAATACTAAAAATATTATCTTATCATATCTATCAGATCTCACTCTCGTTAGCGACCGTGAAGGGATTGACAACCCCTTTATCGCGTTGGTTGCGAGGTTCTTATTTGTTTTGTGTAGGTGCGTGGGACTTGAGCGTGGCCTCCTAGTGGATTGATACCTTTGTTCTCAAAACTGAGGGAAATCTTACACTACTTTGCTGCATCACCCTTTCCTCTTCAAGGGAAAAACCAACGCAGTGCTCAAGAGGTAGCAAGAAAGATTTCTGGCGCCGTTGCCGGGGAGTTTACGCAAAAGTCAACATACCAAGTACCCATCACAAACTCTTATCCCTTGCATTACATTATTTGCCATTTGCCTCTCGTTTTCCTCTCCATCACTTCACCCTTGCCGTTTTATTCGCCCTCTTTTCCGCTCGCCTTTCCTTTGCCATGTCGGAACCAAAAAGAGTCGGGGGTTCTCTCCCGAGTTTTAGTACTTTGGACGATCCTTCTATTCTATCTAAACTCATAAATAATGTCATGGTAAAACCTGCCGGAGTTGTCAATGAGAGTCTTAATAATTTTGATGAAGATGATTCCGGAATTTTTCGTTATTTACTCGATGAATCTTTGAAAGATGCTTGGGATAGACTGTTAAGGATCCGAGCCAACTATGTGCCCCAATACCAAATTGAAGTTTACTTGAAGAGCTTTTATGTTGCCCTACCTTCTTCGTTTAAGCATGTCTTAGATTCTATATTTGAAGAAGGCTTTCTTGAAGGGGATGCCGTAGATACTTATGAAAAGATGAAGACCATATTCGGGCACCCCATGAATGAGAAAATAGAATCTACATCTCTTTTGCTCTCCAGTCCTTGGTTCATGTAAATCTGAATCTAGCCGGCACTACCCCTTCACAAGCTGTTGCATAGTCTTCAGCGAGGTGCGGCGTAACTTCCGTGTGAGGGGAAATGAACTTCTTCATGAATACCTTCTCTCTCACCTTGAGAGCGGTATAGTAGTAGCCTGGGTTGCACTTGAGCAATCCATTTTCCATGAGAAACTTTACAACGTAGTACCTGGGTTTCATCCAGCCCTCCAGCTTGTAATTGATAATTACTGACCGTTGAGCAATGTAGGTAGGTTCCAACCCCACCTCAGAGATGAGGAAATCAGACCTGCGCTGCAGTAATTCCTTTGACTTCCTCAGCAGACACGGAGCGTTACGCACAACAATGCTCACCTCAGCGTCTGACCACCTGAACATCTTCTTCAAGTAGGCCACATTGGCGGCGATCTTCTCCTCGCTGAGGAATCTGACAGCATCCAACGTGTGCCTGAACATCCTGAGCCACGAGGCATGCCAAGGCCTTCGGCGCATGCCACCATCGCCCTGACGCGTTCTGGCTTGTTGCTCAGGACACCCCGCGCGCGGAGGGACAATTTGGTGATATCGCAATCATCTAGCCCGCATTGCCGTAGGAGCGCGACATTGGGTTTGACCATCCCGTCGATGTCAGCGCCGGCGAGGTAGCCTTGCTTGAGCACCCGGAAGAGGTTCTCCGAGGAGCTGAATAGGAGCAGGTAGTACCGCAACTTGGAAACAATGGACCTGGAACAGAAGTGGGCGAAGGAGAGCGCGACGAGGCGCACGATCTCAGTACGCGAGAGGCCGAGGCCGGTGAGCCCACGACGACGGGGGCTAGAGTTTTCTTTACTTTGGCGCAGAGGAACAACGGGTCTTTGGCGACGAGGGCGGCGACGTCGGTGCCGGAGAGGCCGAGGCCGGCGAGGAAGGAAAGGACGGCGTCGGGCTTGGACGGAGACTTGAGGTGGGAGAGCTTGGCGGAGGCCTTGAGTGCCTGGGGTCGGGTGAGGCCGCAGGTGGAGACGAGGTAGTCGTCGACGACGAAGCTAGGGTTTGGGGAAACGCCGGGCGCGGCGGCCGCGGAGAGGGGGCGGTGGAGAGGGGGGCCTGAGAGGTGGCGGGGAAAGAGAGGAGCCGCACGAGGATGCAGCCACGGAGGCGGAGCATGGCGGCGGTGGCGGCGGAGAGATTGATTCCCTATGGAGGCGGGTGCGAATGGGATGGTGCTTCGGAGGCGGGGATGCGGCGCCCCGGCGAGGCAGGTGAGGAACGGAGGAAGAGAACAGGAGGAGAGATCGAAGAGGATGGCACTTCGGCGGCGCCGCCGAAGAGATTTTCCGGTCCGCTGTGAGTGGAGAGGAAAAATGGGAAATGGCAGGTGCGATGCGAATGGAGGCTCCGCAAATTGCAATATCACTGAATCCCAGGGGTCTTTACGTCTTTCAAAAATACAAACTACATTTAAAAAACATACATAATACATTGAGCCTCATGGAAACTTTCATACATGCAATCATTATGCAATCGGTATAATAAGGAAAATGGCTTTGAGCGATAAGATTATATCACAAAATAAGCTATTATACGACTTGTACTTATCCTATGATTTTTTTCTGTAGGTATAGTACTTCATCTGTTTTTATTTATTTTGCATATTAGAGTTGACTGAAGTCAAACTTTGTAAAGTTTGACCAAGTTTATAGAAAAGAATATAAATATTTACCCTAACAAACGAAAAAAATTCAAAACAAATTCTAAAAAAATTCAATTTGTGTGGTAGATAATTTGATGCGTGAGGCCCGCTTCAAATTTCAACTCATTTGGATATCTGAGGAGCTCTTGGCAAAAAAGACAAATCGGATCAAAACAGTTCGTGAACAATAAACTTTTTTACAGTCCCCGATTTTGTCTTTTTGCAGAGAGCTGCTCAAATGTCCAAACGAATTGAAATTTGCAGCAAACCTCATGCATCAAATTATCTACCACACAAAAAATGGATTTTTTTTGATTTTTTCTAGTATTTGTTTTGATTTTTTTCGTCGGAGTGAGTGCAGTTGAGCCCGGGAGCCAAATTGGCTTATATGATGTGAAAGTATGTTCAATAATGAATGTAATGGTATTGATTTGTTATTGTACATGTTAATATTTTTGACTATAAACTTCGTCAAAATTTATAAAGCTTGACTTTGACCAAAACTAATATGCGGAGTAAATAAAAACGGAGGGAGTAAATGGCTATGTTTTTTTTTGTACGTAGTAAATGGTTACTTTTTTTGATTTTTTTAAATGGTTATGCTTGCTAACCAATCCAATCCAAATTATATGTCGCTCAAACAGATGTATCTAATTAATATGGATCGGATGGAGCAGAAAAGTTCATATGGATATATATTTTCTCAAAACTTGAAAGTATGATTTCTACAAGTAAAAAATAATCATATGTGAACTATGTTTGTTTTTAGCATTTTGTGTTCGTTCATGTTTCTTTTTCTCTCTCTTCATTCTAGCCTCTTTTCCCCCACCTCACTCTGTTCTCACATTGACATTGTTGCCTTTTTCAGTGGACTCCTACCTATATTTTCTAACTTTTGCAAGGTGAGAATTGAGAAGGTTATTATTCTTTAGTTTTATGTGTATAGCTATATTAGAGTTGAGATCAATTGCATCGTGTCCACTTATCCTCTATAACACTAAGCTTCCTAGTTTTAAAAAGCCCACACTCAATTAAGGTCTCCAATTAGAATTGGATCATCCGATTTTGATCGGGTCTACAATTTCTCAAAGCTTCATAATCCAATTTTTTTATACTATACCATATGCTTCCTAATTTTTAAGGCCTCACAATTAATTAAGATATTCAATATAGATTGATCATCCAATTTTGACTGGGTCAACAATTTCTCAACCTCTCCAATTGAATTCCTTTAATTCACTATATTCCAAAATTTTGAATCTCTTTCATTCAATTGAGGTATTCAATTTTGATTTGGTTGACGATTTTGAGTGGGCCAATGATTTTCAAATCAATCAGCTGCAACTGACCTATAAAAACATATCAATCCCATGCACCCTTCCACCACATAGAAAAAAGAAACGTCACCATGTGATATTGTAGTATCAATATAGTACATGCAACCACCAACGCAGAAATTTTTCCACATAAATATAGGTTGGTTAGCGGATGACACAGTCATCTCCCCACCCGCCTAACTTAATATTCCATCAGTTATAAAATATGAAGGGTATTAATTTTGTAGAAAGTAAAACTTCTTTAACTTTGACCAAGTTCAGAGCAAAAATATCAACATCCACAATATTAAACAAAAAAAGTATGGAAATTCATTTCATGATGAATCTAAAAATACTGATTTAATCTTATGAATTTTGATATATTTCTCTCAAATTTGAAAAAACTTAAAAGGTTTGGCTTTTAAAAAAATGCACCTCATATTATGAAACAGAGTGATTAGTTTCTTAAGATACCCAATAACATGAACGGTGCAGCAAAGCGCGCAGAACCATTCTAGTTAGTAGTATATCAAAGAACAATTAGCATCCCATTGATGATCGATCAACCTTCTTAGTCCAGCTAGTGGTTGGTCGTCTAGAGTATAGCTGGCCAAATGGGCCGGTTTTTTCGGGTCGGCCCGTGAGCACGCCGGCATGGCCCACCTTGGGCCAGGCACGGCACGGGCTAAACGAGCCAAGCCCAGCACGCGGCACGCCCTAGGCCGTGCCTGGGCTGGAGGCTGGGCATGCGGGCCGGCACGGCACGGCCCGATTATGTTTTTTATATTTGTTATACATCTATATATGATCCAATATGTAAAAATAAGCTAAAAACGCTCAATGCGTCAAATAACAGGCTAAAAATATGCGGCCCACCGTGCTAAATGGGCCAACGTGCCGGCTCGTTTACTAACGGGCCGTGCCTGGGCTTGGGGGCGCAGCACGCAGGCCGGCACGGCACGACACGTATAGTAATCGTGCCCTGGTGGACCATGCCGGACCAGGCACGATTATGATGGGCCGGGCCGTGCCGTGCCGGGCCGGCCTGCTTGGCTAGGTATGGTCTAGAGATCTATATGGAGTCAGTTGAGATGCGATGGTCAGCCAAGTGGGTTGATCAATGCTCCTCTTAAAATTCGAAGCCTAAAGTAGATGTGCTACTCGAGAAATAAAAAGACCAACGTAGACCGTACCAACATCTAATATTTGACGTCACATTTGAATTTGATACTATTCATACCCATAATTGTCCCTTTGCTCATCGAATTATGCATCTTATATAAATGTTGTAAATGATCAATTTTTATAATAATTTTAGGGTTGTAGTTCGGTGCATAGGTAGCTCAGAGGAACCATAGTCGTCGCTTCCTCTCCAAAAAAGTTTAGGGTTCCTATGCCTCCCGCTGGCGTAGCTGCCGGTCCACCTCGTCTCCGGTGGCTCTAGGGTCATGGGGACACGGTGGATCTCATCCCTTACCAGAGGGCTTCGTTTTTAGATGTTTCTTTGAATTTTGTTAGGGTTGTGTCTTGCTAATTAAGGAGGGCAAGACAACGACGGCTTTCTGAAGATTGAATAAGATTCTCCCCGCCTAGCCCCCGTCTTGATGACGCATCTAACATCGTCGAAGAGTGTGTGGAGGTGTATCTCCGCCAGATCTCGCAGGATTCGGTAGGTGGTTTGTCTTTGGTGGATCTACTCGGACCCGGTCTTCTTTCGTCTACGTTTGTGTGTCGCTAGATTGGATCCTTCCGATCTATGGGTCTCTTCATCGGCGGGGGTTGCTATTCTAGTGCGCTGGTCCTACGAGGCCTTAGCACAACAAGTTCCCGACTGTGTACTACAATAAGTTCTGCCCGGCTCCGGCGAGGGAAGGGCGATGACGACGGTGCGTCTTCGGCTCGCTTTAATGCTTGTAGTCTTTGCTAGATGGTCTAAGGATGAATGTGATTTTTATTATTCCTATTGTTCATTGTATTGTCATGATTGAAAATGAATATATCAAATGATTTCTCACAGAAAAGAAGCTCATAAGAACCATTAAAAGGACAATCGTGTGGTCTCCCTAGACTTTTTTTAGAAAAGGAGGAAGACCCCCGGCCTCTGCATCTGAGCGATGCATACAACCACTTTATTAATTATTCTTAAAAGACCTTACAAAGAAATACAGCAATAAGTCTGAAGCCACCATCTAGGCAAAATCTGTTGCTACTCCTATTCATTTGATGAAGGGATGCTGGTAGTCTGGGCTTAATACCAAACAGACCTCGCAGCCAAACCTAACATCTAAGACCTGAGTTCCCATCCAGGACGCCTGCCGGGTATGGGTCACCCACCGGTCCGGCACACTCCTCAACCAGGACGCTTGCCGGGTATGAGGCCGCCGCAGCCACCTGCCACCAATCCATTTTCAGAGATGTAGTGCTGCATCTACCTTGTTCGGTCTAGCTGCCGTCGACGCCACCATGATGCCAGACAACGCCACCATCCTGCGCTCGTCCATCAACACACGCCCAACAGCGAGACCCCGCTGCTCCATGCCGCTGAGACCCGCCATTGTCGACGTATCAGATGCAACGCTGCTCCTCCTTTGCGAACACCACCTTCTACCACTGGTCCTATCCCCTCCACCTGTAGATCCTCTGAACTCCCAACCGAGCCCCAGTGCCCCTGACGACACCTCCAGGAAGGTCACGACGCAAAAAGCGCCGCTGCCGCCAGATCCGAAAAGGATTGAAGGTTTTCACCCGGCCGGGGATCGGGATGGGTAGATTGGGCCCTCAGCTGCGCCTTCATGAAGGAAAGCGGCGCCCATGAGCGTCGCTGCCGCCGGGCCGGCTAGACTGGCCAAGGTTTTCCCCGGACCCAAAGTACACCACCAGGGCTCACCACCACCGGAGCCTGCAGCCGCAAACCACCAGGACGACGACAGAGGCAGCAGGAGAAAGGGGAACCATTAAAAGGACAATCGTGTGGTCTCTCTAGATGGTCCTTGGAGGGAGCGATGCAATTTCATTTCCTTTTTATTGCATTCTCATGGATCTATGGGATACACAGATTTGGAATAGCCATGCGTTATATAGGTTTGGAAAAGATGAATGGGCAGGACAAAGCCCATCAAGGTCCAGAGTTGGACATGGTATTTTTCTCTTCCCTGATCTTGTGTGGTTATATCATGAACCTGAGGAGACTATATACGGTGATTATATCGTGGCTATCATATTTACCTATTTTACAAAGAATGATCGGATATAATTTACTGGTACAATCCATTGTGTGCCTTTCACGCTTCCGGCAGTTTAATTTCCTCACACTTTAAGTAGTCTTGTGACCAGGTAGCTCGCAATCTGAATTTCTGTAATGAATATTTTTTTTGGTCCAACGAGTAAAACGTAGACTTGGTGACCCTTAAAAGGGATGATATTTTACATACTGAGTAAATCATGCTGTCCTTAGATATTTCTTATGAGTATTTCTTCTTTTCTGCGGAAAAGTTTCTTGTCTTCCGAACTCTTGGATGTGGGCAGAACTACTTCCATGCATGTGGCGACATCTGATGAGCCGAGGCACCCGCAGCATGCCATTGTGAGTCAAGTTTGCCATTGTTTGATGGGAAGTTTTCAAGTGCTACATGTAGAAGGACGCTATAGTGGCTGCAATCTTGCTGCTAAGTGACACGTACTGTCACCCTGTTTCTAATGAAAAAAACTGAAGAACAATGACTCATTTAAACATTGTTCAATTTTGTGGTTCATGAGCCTTTTCTTCAAAGTTTACTTAAAAGTTGGGTTATTAGGTAAAAAATGGTTCCTTTCCTTTTGTGCTTGCAATTTATTGTCCTGACAAAAACACTTTTTATTGCAGTGCTAAAGAAAATGCGTCTACTACTTGACTGAACTAAATACTCTTGATAGCAAATGCCCTCTCTGGGCATATTCGTAGATTCAAGGTGAGGAGACATGCCAGCATACAGACCAGCCTTGAAAATAGTCAGATAAACATTGCAAGATGTTGGCAGAAATACATACATTGCACATGTATGATGTTAGAACAAGAGCGTAAAGTTGATTGATTCTTGATAGCATCACCTGAATATATCACTCACGGATTCATGAATGTTCTCCGTCACAATGCACGTCCATTCACCTAGTAAAAGCAATGATTTGTTGGTAGTAGAGGCATCTCATGTTTCAAAGGGTTAAACATTAGCCGTCGTGACCCGGCTCCATGGCTGGCTCAATCTCGCACCTCTGTTGGTGCCGAACCCTAGGCAAATTCCCCCAAATCTCTTGTTGTTTCTATTGCTTGACCGAATGTGAGGAGCGATAGTAGTTCAATAACTCTCGTATAACCGAGGGAAAAAGAAATGAAGAGAAGTCGGCGAAAGTATCAAGTGGTACATCTACTTTTTATAACATCACATGAAGCCGGCAAAAAGGAAAGTTGACCAACGAAGAAACTGCATAGGGGACATATCAGGAGTGAACATTGCGTGGGCGCCACTGGCCGCATCTCATTGTTTTGTTGTGCAGAAGAAGAAATGACCGCCGATGCTGCTGGCGCCTCCATCTCTATGACCTTGCCGTCCAAGCCCGCGATAGCAACAAACACGCAGCACTAGAGCATGGGAGGAGAGCTGATCAGGGAAATCACCTTTCTTGACGACAGGAGAATTAGTGATGGGCGACTCCACGCGACACTGATGTGATTTCAGGCCACACTAAAGGATGTCGGAGAAGGGGGCCGTAGGACGAACTCAACAACATCGGTAGTGGGCTTGGTGGATATTGTGTCGAGGGCTCAGGGACGCACTCGGTGATGGTGGTGGACCTCGGGGAGGGGGACCTCATACACGTGGATGCAGTGGAAAAGAGGGTGCACGGGCTTGGAGGCATTACTCATCCACCTCTTCTGGCAAAGAGAGCTCATCGGGGCCAACCGCGTGAAGGAGGAGCTTGAGGTAGCTTGAAGGAGGCGACGACGGGAGCTGGATCCATGTGGCAAGCCAGAGTGGAGGCATCCCACGTGGGAGCAGTGATTTCGGTGCCTAGGCTTAGATGCACCTGCTATCATGTTTGTTCATTGCTGCATGGAGATTCAGGATATGGGGCATGAGGTGGCATTGCTAGGGCGTGGAAAATCTCCATAACAAACTATAAATGCATGAATAGTGCGATACATGTGGGTCTATCGTGTAGCACACGAGGAAGGTTCGGACGAATGACAAACGGTGCCATCTTGGTTGGATTCTGATCCATGGCACCTAATCGTCTGCGTTCATCTAAGTGGTGGCTCACTCTGCTGCCCGTGGCGTCAGTTTGAAACTTTGAATTCGAGTCATGGCCTAAAGATTTGTGCAGCTCCAGTTGGGGCCTGCGGTGTAGGATCGTCGGTACACACACCGAATGTCATCCACAGCCGACGCCGGCCAACAGATTGCTAGCTTACCAGACGCTACAAGAGGTAGTGTCCTTCATGAAGTTTGTGTGCTTCATCACCAACCAGGTCATCCTAAGCCATCATGGACAACCCATTCATCTACGTGGTTGACTTCAACATTGGAGACGACTTCTGGTGGCCGTTGCTCATGTCACACCTTTCTCACCATGGTAGCAAGTTGTTTCATGTCACGTCACTTGCCACCACATGAATGCACCGCACGGATACGCATGCACTTACATTTGTGCATGGTGTCCGTCGGAGTTCGCGCGCGTCCCTAGGGGCTCCCATTCCATTACGACGAGAAGGACATCCTGGTCTGGGTTTGAAGTAACGTAATGGTACCTACAACAATCTCGAAAAGAGTAAAAGTCCTGGATTTTGAGAGCATCTGAGCTCGCGCTCAGAAATCTATTTTTCTTCCCACAGTCCATACATAGAGAGAAACCAGAAAAGAAAATGCAAAACACGTATACATGCATGCAAGCTTCCACAAATGGGTTACCACATACCTTTCTGGGGCTCTGGTGACCTCACATTCTTTGTTGACCGCTTATGACCTCACATTCATGTGAGGGATTTCTTAACCTCACATTGTCTCTATAAAAGCCTATCACCTCTATGAATCATGTGTCTCCACCATTTCAAATCCTCCGCGCGCCTAAGATACCACTTGAGAAATTACTAATGGCCAACGGAAAGAATGTCATGGCCATGTTATTTCTCACCACCATTGTCGCGGTGGCGGCCACAAGGCCAGCCGAGACCTATGGCGCTGCGGAGGAGAACACATTGAAGATGGCTACCCCCAGCAGGAAAGGGGTTGACGCTACCTTAGCAGCTACACGTGTTGTTGCCGCCAAGAAGTCCATCAAGAAGGCTGAAAGCGCCACCACACCAGAAGAGGCCGCGGTTGCCAAGCAAGATGGAGCAAAATCGGCTTCTGCTGCATTAAAGTACAATGCCATCTCTCAGCAGGCAAATGGTAAAGGTTCTTCTACCTCCCTAGGCAGGAAAGAAGCAGCCGGTACTTTTGCTGCCGCACACTATGTCGCCGCCGAGAAGTCCATCAAGAAGGCCGAAACCGCCAAGACACCTGCAAAGGCCGTGGCTGCCAAGCGAGACGCAGCAAAGTCTGTTGACGATGCATTAAAGAATGGTGCCATCTCTCAGAAAGCAGCTGGTACAAGTTCTTCTACCTCCCCCAATAGGAAAGAAGGCACTGCTGCTGCTGCTAAGATGTTCACCAAGAAGGCTGAAACCGCTACCACACCTGAAGAGGCCGCGGCTGCCAAGCGAGCTGCAGCCAAGTCTACCGCTGCTGCATCAAAGTATGGTGTCATTTCTCAGCAAGCGCCTGGTACAAGTTCTTCTACCTCCCCTAGCAGGAAAGAAGTTGCCGGTACCTTGGCAGATGCTCGCATAGCTGCTGCCGAGAAGTCCATCAAGAAGGCTGAAACCGCCACCAGACCTGAAGAGGCAACAAAGAAGGATGCCGCGAAATCTGAGGCTGATGCAATGAAGTACGGGGCCATCTCTCAGCAGGCCGCCGGCAAAAATGGTGCCTAAGTGGTGCCTTAAACACCTATTCACGCGCAACATCGTCTGCATACTACCATGCATGCAAAATAGCAGCATTGAGATGCCACGTTATGCTAATTCTCATGCATGCACGCTTTGTTTAAACGTTCCCATTACGAATCATGTATTAATGTCTTGTTTGTTTTATTTTTAGTAGTAAGACATGCTTGACTTGCTTTAAAAAATACAACAATCGATGTATACATGTATTATCTAAAAATTAATAATATGAGTTCCACCGCAATTTGTGTCTTTTTTCCATAATTTGGGTGCAATCAATGCACACATCCAATACACAAAATTGGACGAGTCAATGTGTTATGGCTCCATGGAGCGGCGAATCATGTTTAATTGTCTTTCTTGTTTTACTTTTAGTAGTAATGTCTTGCTCGTCAATGTATTATGGCTACATGGAGCGGCATAATGATATATGATATATCTTCACTACTTCAAAAAGAACTTAAGGTTTCGTCATACATCTGCCCTTCATCCAACCTCCCTACCAATCCTTCCTGTTTTGATTTTTTTCTCCCATCTTCGATTTTTCTCCCCATTGATTCTACCTAAAAACCGCCTCAATGTCACATGTTTACTGTATATGTCAAGGCCTCCTTTGGTTCATAGGTAGAAAAATCGTAGGAATAGGAAAGTCATAGGAAATGAGATGACGTGTATCTCAAATCCTATGAGTAGGAATAGGAAAGAAGATGCCCTTTGATTCACATCATAGGATTTTTTTTTCATTGAATCTAGGTTGATGTTTATTTTCCTATGAAATGTGGAGGATAGGAAGAATTCCTCCATAGGATTATGATTCCATTCCTACAAACCAAAGGGCTCTAAAAGAATTTTTCCTATAGAAATCCTATCTTATGAAATTCTTACAAGATTCGTCCAAATCAAAGGAGGCCCAAGTGGTTGTAATGAGACGGTGGCTGGGCACTTCAGATTTTTCCCGTAACTGACTATCAAATTGAGTCATCTGCCGTCCTTTTGATGATTGTAAGAAAGTTATATGTTTACTGTATATGTCAAGTGGTTGTGACTATCATTACCGACATACAAAGTTATATTTTCTTGTCTTGACGAAGGCCAACGTTGTCAACTCCATGTACAATCAATCAATCACAAATCACGACTTTTTTTGTTCATCAACCTCGTGTATTGTTTTGCGGAAAGAACCTCAAAATTTCAAAATATGTCAACAGTGATCAGACGCACATGATATATTCTCCCTGGCGGGTGACACAAGGGGTGCGTCAATGGGCGATGGGCCGAGGTTACAAAGCATGAATACGAGAAGGATTCAAACAATTGAAATTTTAAATACAATTAAAGTGCACAACCAATTTTTGAACTAGCGTGTGCCGGTCTCTTATAATCGTGGAACTTCAGATCCTTGTAGTTACAACTCA
>NC_041390.1:11255860-11278013 GCF_002162155.2 Triticum dicoccoides
CAAAAAAAAACTCAAATATCTCCACCCATCAGGCATTTGCTATCCATCTTACAAAAACGGAACAAAAAGAAATCCATGCCCATCAGCATTATGACATTAGTTTTTGGACACCCATCAGGTGCAGCTATGCAACAGTTAATAGAATCCTTCCCGTGTCGATCTCCGGGCAACATAAGAAGGCCGACACATTCTTCTCTACATTCAAAATCCATATGACCAAAGTTGTACAGATAGACAATTCAGAGCATATCAGCTACAGGGCTCTACTAAAGTAGCAACCAATTCCAGTAGGTCTACAAACAATTACGGAGCAAGAAGGACAAGCCATGCAAATAATATTCAGGATATACAACAACACTACACTGGCCCCCTCTCACTCCTTCCTACCGGATAGGTGGCTTGGATGCACAGCGGCGGGGTCGTATGTTTGCAGATGCAGCTCTCAGTCACTTTGCTACTCCCGGTATATATACTTCAGCACATCCTTATGCTCACACACGCCTTTCATGTATTATTTCAGGAGTAGCATATTGTCATGTTTATCATTTTCCAGCTTCACCACTGTCACTGTGGCAACTGCTCTTAAAGCTATCATATCAAAATACTAACAAACGTACTGAGATTGGAAAACAAGGAGGCTGCGACAACTTGTCCATTGTAACTGTGCATCTTGCCAAATTACAGCACTGAATTAAACAGTTTGTCAGTTGTTGACGCATCAGCAATAGGGAGAACAATACGTGTTTACATACAGAAACCTGCAATGGCACTATTAATGTGTTACTATGTCTCTCCGTGAAGTGCTAACATCAGATTGAACAACACAATTTCAAATTAGACATTGTGCTAGCATCAGTGTATAATGCGTATGTAGGTTTAAACCTGGAAAGCAGGTACATCATCAGTCATGTGACTCATATCACAGATGTGAGCCAGAATGTATATTAAGTGTGCAACAGTAAAAAGTATAATTCAGCTACAATATCAACAATGGAAACTCTAGTTCTTACAACAGAGATTAAAATGTTAATGAAGAAAAATATCAATCAGCTGAGTGCTCCCAAAATGAGCGACAATGGAAATTAGCATCGCATAGAAACAATTTGTGGGGCATGATGGTTTCTGCAACTTGCGAGCATATATGCACAAATAAAGCTAAAGCACCGATGAGAGGCTACTGGGAAATTAATGTTTGCGAAACCGATGAAGGAATGTCATACGCATATACTATTTGTAGGCAAAGGTAATTTGCCCAATGAAAACTGAACACACCAATGAGTCATTATGGTTAGATCAATCAACCATCATATAAATAAAATGTAAAGGAGGATACATAAAGAATAATTACCTCAAAAGCCCAGCTTAGATTACAAGGCACCACATGTGTTGCATATTTCCCATCTCTGTTTGCCATATCTTGATCATTTGAAAACAATAGAAGATCTTTTCTCTGAAAATCCCCTAACCAAAAAGTGATTCGTCATAAGAAGTCACGTCCCAATGTTCTGAAAACATTCATCATAATTACTTAAGACCAATCCCAATGTTCTAAAAACATTGATAGTGTCTGAACTGAAGCATACAAGAAAATGGCCGAGATTGCACCTTCTATCCATTGTGGCCCTAAATCCCAATGAAGCTTCAAAAGCCAAAGCATGAAAAAACTGCAGAACAATAATCTAGTCTGCAAATAGCATATCTGAACAGGGTTTGACAAAAGGCATGTTGCTTATTCCAGAATATAACAGACATAGTATACCAGACAACCACCATTCAGTCGGGCAAAGAATGCTAAATCAGGAATTACCAGCTTAATACAGAGAGTGAAATCTGGGTTACAGCAAAGCATTTTCAAGGTCCAGTACCGCGTTCTTAGCTCATGTAAATCTGAAACTAGTCGGCATTTCCCCTCTGCAGGCAGCAGCATAGTCTTCAGCAAGGTGCGGTGCAGCTACCATGTGAGGGCATATGTACCTCTCCATGAATTCCTTCTCAATCAGATTGAAAATGGTATGCCAACTCGGAACACGCTTGACCAGTCCATTTTCCTTGAGAAACTCTACGATGCAGTACCGGGGCCTGAGACAGCCCTCTAGGCTGTAACTGATAATTACCGGCCGTTGAGCAATGTAGGCTGGTTCCAATCCCACCACAGAGAAGAAGAACTCGGAACTGCGCCGCAGCGATTCCTTTGACTTCCTCAGCACCGTAGGAGCATTAGACACGGCAATGCCCGCCTCAGCATCTGACCACCTGAACGTGTTCTTCAAGTACCCCACTTTGGCGGTGATCTTCTCGTCGCTCTGGAATGAAACAGCATGCAGTGCGTGCCTGAACATCCGAGATTCACGGGGCACACCAATTCTCTCGGCGGAGGCCGCCATTAGCCAGACGCGTTCCGGGTCGGCGGTGAGTAGCCGTGGCCGATGGCCGCACAGCTTGGCAATAGCGCAAGCATCTAGGCCGCACTCCCGCAGGAAGGCGACGTTGGGCTTCACCGCCCCGTCGAGGTTGTGCTGGAGGAGATTGGCGTTCAACTTGAGCGTCCGGAGGAGGTTCTCGAAGGAGCCGAAGAGCCACCGGAAGTACTGCAGCTTGGAGACGACGGATCTAGGGCGGAGTTTTGCTCCGGCGATCGCCACGAGTTGCGCGACCTCGGAGTGTGACCAACCGAGGCCGGTGAGGTCCGCGACGTTGGGGGACAGGCTCCTGTCCACGCCGGCGCAGAGGAGCTTGGGGTCCTTGGCGACGAGGGGGGTGACGTCGACGGTGGAGAGGCCGAGGTCGGCGAGGAAGGCCAGGACGGCGTCAGGCTTAGATGGGGATTTCAGATTTTTTTTTTGAGGGTTTAACCAAACTTTATTCATCAAAGACCACAGAGTGTGGGATGCGGTTCAGAACATGGGGTTGGCCAAACCAGACGTGGCGCCCCTGACCAAGATTAAGTACATATTTGGCTAAACTATGTGCGTCCTGATTAACAGCACGACTTTCAAACACAAAAGAACAATTAAAATTTAAAGCTTCGAGCTTGATCTCCTCAACTACAGCTCCGTAGTTCCCTCTGGACCCAGTGTTGATACCAATCACCGCTTGTTTCGAATCTGAACAGATAATGATGTCATGAAGGTCTAGGTCTGCTGCCAATGCAAGAGCCTCTCTGTATGCGATAACCTCCAAAGTTGTTGGATCATGGACACCGTTTATAGATATTGCCGAGCTTCCCTTATAGTTACCTTCCCTGTCTCTGCAGACTGCTGCAGCCACTCCTCTCCTTCCAGGCTGAACCCCTGCATCCACTTGGATTTTGTGGTATCCAGGTGGCGGGGCTTTGGGCCGGCGGGCATTGGTCACTCACGCTATCACAGGCTGGCTTGGCCCCTTGCTTCCACCTTCCTTTAGCATATCCAGCTCCTGAAGGAACCTGGTCACAAATGAGTGTATGTGATGAGGGCTTTGAAAAATGCCCTCGCGAATGGCCTTTCTCCTTGCCGCCCAGATTGCCCATAAGGTCACCGACAACTTAACAAATTGCTCATGAGAAAGTGACTTCATGTGAGTAAATAGCCATTGCTTAGCATTGGGTTCCGTAGTAGCCGCTATATTCTGTCTGAGTTCTTCGTCAATGAGAGCCCAAGTGCACCTTGACATAGTGCAGTCCACTAAAGAATGCTTCCATGAGTCTGGAGCGCTAGTTTTTTTTGTTAGCGGGCGCAACACTTCCACACGTAGGGGTGTCGGCTTTGGTTTGTGTGATGCTACTCCTTGTACATCGGGACCTTCTAGTCATCACTTGTTGCGCTAGTGTTTTTGTTAGCGGGCGCAATACTCCCACAACACCTTTCATGGGCCAGCCCAAATACACCAGTGACTAGCTAGCTATCGCTTGCCAACACGCAACATCATACGCTTGATCGCTTGATCACATCTTCGTGGTTCGACCAAAATAAAAACTTCTTCATGGTTGAACAGGCGATAAGTTGACCATTGACATGTTTGACCTTTGAAAAAATGGTTCTTCTCTTTGTAAAAGTTCATGGATTTGAAAAAATCTTCGCGGATATGCGAAATGTTCACAAATTGAAAACTACCATGAATTGGGAATTTTTTTACGGATTTTGGGGAAAAAGTTCAATGTTTTGAAAAAAGGTTTATCTATTTTGAAAAAAGTCCGTCAATTTTGAAAACAAAATAGTTCACAAACTTTGAAAAAAAGGTTCGTTGATTTTGAAAAAAGTTCATCTATTTCAAGAAGGTTCATCGATTTTGAAACAAAGTTCAATAATGTTGAAAAAAATCCATGAATTTTGAAAAACGTTCTTAAATTTGAATTTTTTATCAATTTTAAAAACATGTTCACAAATTTAAAAAATACTTCATTGATTATTTAGAAAAGGCAAAATTGAAAAAAAAATCACACATTGCAAAAGAAAATGGAAAACAAGAAAGGAACAGAAAAAATAAAAGAAAACGAAAAATAAAAAGAAAAAGGGAAAATTATAACTGAGCAAACCACTTGAAAAATGAGAAAAAATTAAAAAGGAAAAATTAAAATAAAATTCAAACAAAACCATTTGAAAAATTGAGAAAAAAGGAATAAAAAAAGAAAAAGGAAAAAAGAAAAGAAGAAAGGAGAAAAGAATGAGAAAGAGGTACGTAATAATGCCAACTGATGATGACTGGTTGGTTATCACGTCGAACTCTGAACCAGGAAGTCACAGGTTTGAATCCTGTCATGCTCACAAAAAGCCTGTATATAGTGTATACGTATACACTAGTAGAAAAGGGGGCAAAGGTCCAGGCCGGGTCAGCCCATTAGTCCCGGTTCAGTCCAGAACAGGGACCAATGGGGGCAATGGACCCGGTTCGTGAGCCCAGGGGGCCGGCCGGGCCACGTGGGCCATTGGTCCCGGTTCATCTGTGAAAGAACATGCGGTGCCCCCATGTTTGGTTTTGGTAATTGATGACAATCTCTATGGACTAATGGTTTCCTTGAGTTATATTTGAAGGTTTTGTCCATAGGCTTTTCTTGGAGTACATGTGTTGGTTTCAAGGAGAGTTTGTGTTGACCAAGGTGCTATTCAAGGAATTATCCAAAGATTGGTCATTTGAGAGTTGAGCTTATTGCAAGCATGTCTTGAAGAAGAAGATTGTGTGATCATTCATGTTTACCTTCAAGACATCATCCAAACGAAGAGAGTTGGAAAGATTCAAGGTTGATCAAGACTAAGTCAAGAGTGAATCAAGTTGATCAACTCACAAAAGAGTAGAAGATGTGCCGAGAGGGATCAAGTGATCCCATGGTATGGTAAGCATTGTCCATTGCACTTTGTGTACTAACCCATGGTCTATGTGAGAGTCTATGTGGGGTTAGGTACGTGTCCATGGGCTTGCGTCAAGAGGATGATATCATACAACCCATGGGAAGGATGACATCAAGTGGTGATCGTCATCAAGATTGCCGTGTGCAATTTCAAGTGGAGAATCATGAAGAGATCAAGTGCATGAAGCTTGCCATCCATTGTGGTGTCAATGGACTTGTGAAGATGTGCCGAAGAGTGGCTCACCCATAGTGGAGTATGGGGGATCAATCATCTAGTCTTCATCGACCCAACGCAATCAAGAAAGGTGGTCCATCTTGAGGAGGACAAGATCGTCATCATCTAACTCAAGTGGATCATGTGCAAGGCAAAGGTTTGCCCTTGATAGGTTTTCTATTTTACCGGTCTCATGGTGGTAGTTGGGAGACCGGGTTATAGGATTGATAGCCGTACTATCAAGGGGGGCTCTCAAGTGAGTAACTTGATCGTATCGTTCGTCGAGAACTCAAACCATTGCATGCTTGCATCATGTTTCTTGGTTCTTGTTTGGTTCTCTTTTTGAGTCTTAGAGCTTATGGTCATCTTGATGACAAGCTTGAGTTCATCAAAAACGGAGTTCGCATGCGTCTTCTATGATGTTTTCGGTGTTGTAGGTTTTACCGGTCTTATCCGAGGAAGGGTCCTCACCATTTTCTTATGGTCCTTTTCTAATTTGCTTATTATTTTTATTTCTTTCAAGATTGTGTTAGCCCTTGTCGCTAGCTTTCCAACAAACTTGGTTTCATCAAAAACGGAGTTCGCATGCGTCTTCTATGATGTTTTCGGTGTTGGAGGTTTTACCGGTCTTTTCCGAGGAAGGGTTCTCACCATTTTCTTATGGGCCTTTTCTCATTTGCTTCTTATTGATATTTCTTTGAAGATTGTGTTAGCCCTTGTCTATAGCTTTCCAACAAACTTGGTTTCATCGAATTCGGAGTCCGTTTGCAAAAGTTGTGGCAGTTTTGGTGTTATGAAAAGGCTGCAGCGGTACTACCGTGAATTAGAGCGGATGTAATTTTTTACTACCGCTCTAGAGTACTACCGTGGCTCCTACAGCAGTAGTACCACTCCGGACCAAAAACTCGTCCCAAGTCTTGCGGTGGTAGGCCCGGATGTATTTTTTTAATACCGCTCGCAAGCAGTAGTACCGCTACCATTTGCGGTAGTTCCGTGAGGTCGAGCGGTAGTACCGTGAGGTCGAGCGGTAGTACCGTGAGGACGAGCGGTAGTACCGCTCCGGCGTTTCTTCTGGCCTTTTGCCTCCTCGCGGTTGTTTTTCAAAGGGGTACTTCCGCCCTAGCGGTAGTACCGCTCCTTGGAGTGGTAGTACCGCTCTGTGCGGGCTGTGAGCATAACGGTTGGATTTTTCCCCACCTGTAAAAGGGGGTCTTCTTCCCTAATGAACCTTATCCTTTTAGCTCGTGTTCTTCCCCCATTGTTGACCTTCTTCGAGCTTGCTAACTCTTAATCCCTTCAATGATTCTTGCTAGTTCTTGAGGGAAAAGAGAGAGGAGATCTAGATCCACGTTTCCACCAATCACTTTCTCCTCTAAGTGAGGGGAACCCCTTGGATCTAGATCTTGGAGTTCTTCGTGTTCTTCTTTCGTTCTTCCTCTCATTTTCTTCCCTAGCATTAGTTGCTTTGGTGGGATTGGGAGAGAAGGACTTGGGCACTCTGTGTGCCCTTGCCATTGCATTTGGTGCATCGGTTTGAGTTCTCCACGGTGATACGTGGAAGTGAAATTTGAGAAGCTTGTTCCTCTTGGGTGCCTTGGCGCCCTAGACGGTTGGTGGTGTTCGGAGCTCAATCATTGTGGTGTAAAGCTCCGGGCAAGCGTCGGGGTCTCCAATTAGGTTGTGGAGATCGCCCCGAGCAATTTGACGGGTACCGGTGACCGCCCCCAAGGGTTGCCAAAGTGTACGGGTTCGGTGACCGCCCCCAAGGGTTGCCATTTTTACGGGTTCGGTGAACGCCCTCAAGGGTCCCTTAGTGGAATCACGGCATCTTGCATTGTGCGAGGGCGTGAGGAGATTACGGTGGCCCTAGTGGCTTCTTGGGGAGCATTGTGCCTCCACATCACTCCAAACGGAGATTAGCATCCGCAAGGGTGTGAACTTCGGGATACATTGTCGTCTCCGCGTGCCTCAGTTATCTCTTTCCCGAGCTCTTTACTTATGCACTTTAGTTTGTGATAGCCATATTGTTTCTTATCATATATCTTGTTATCACCTAATAGTCTATCTTGCTTAGCATAAGTTGTTGGTGCACATAGGTGAGCCTAGTTGTTGTAGGTTTTGTGCTTGACAAATTAACCGCTAGGTTTATTCCGCATTTGTTCAAGCCTAAACCGTAATTATTTTAAAACGCCTATTCACCCCCCCCCCTCTAGGGGATATCCACGATCTTTCAATTGATATCAGAGCCTCGTCTCTCTTTGTTAGGCTTAACCGCCTAGAGAGTAAAGATGTCGACTAGGGGATTAGGATTCTCTCACACTATTAGTTTCGATGGCACAAATTTTGATGTTTGGGTAATTCGCATGCTTAATCTCTTTAGGGTCATGGACCCAAATTGAGAGCGAATTGTAGATATGGGTTTTTCTCCTCCAAAGGATCCTCAAATATTATCTTTAGAGGATGAGAAAAACTCTTATCTCAATGCTCAAGCTTCTAATGTGCTTTTCAATGCTTTGAGCAATGTAGTTATATTTCAACTCATGCCGTTCCGGGATGCTCATGAGTTGTGGACAAAGCTTCAAGATAAATATGGCGTGTCCAAGTTTTGTGGGGATGATTTTTCTCCCTCCACATCCGGCCGTATAGTCTTCTCAACTTCTTCTACTTCACCTACATGTGGCTTGCCACAAGGTAATGATATGGTGAGTAGTGTTGGTCATTGCAATGATGATAGTATGTTTATTGTGGATGATCCTTCATCACTATCTTATTGCAATGCTCCTTCTTTGGGCTTTAACACTTCGAGCACTCCAAATGTTTCACATGCTTGTGTTGATAGTCCTTGCATATCATGTAGAAATTGCTTGACTAAATCTCATGATGATATGTTTACTATGTCTTGTTGCCATGATAAAAATGCATATATGTCCTCGAATTGTTGTGCTAACAATGTAGAGGAAACCCGACACCCCATGGAACAAGATGTGGTCTTGAATGGTGCTTCAATGTATCCTACATCATCATCTATTGGATTTTGCCTTATGGCCAAGGCTTCAAAGGTATCTCCCACTTTGAATCCCAATATATCTTGTGATGATGGCAAGAGTGATGATGATGTTGATTATGATGAAGAGAATGATAATGTTGCCTCCTTAAAAACTAAGGGGGAAATGATTTTTAAAGCTCTTCACAAAAATAAACTTGCTCGTTCCAACTTCATGGAAATCATGTCTCTTGCCATTGAAGGCAAGAAATACATTGAGGAGTTGGAATCTCATCTAGAGGAGCATGAGGTCACCACTGAGAAAATGGAAGCTCATGAGCGTGATTACGCAAATGAGATCGCGGAGCTATCTCAAGCTCTTGAACATGAACAAACCACATCCGAATCTCTTGAGGAGACCTTTGCGCTAGAATTATCTAGAATAAAGGAATCTCATGATAGAGCACTCGAGGTGGCCAATGATTTCAAAACTAAAAATGCTAAGCTTGAAGTTGCTCATGCTAGACTCCTTGAGGATTTTGAGCACCTCGAAAATGGCTCAAGGGTCATCAAGGGCGAGCTCATAAAACTCACCGAGTCTCATGCTCAACTTAAAGCTTCATATTCAAAAGAGCTTGCCAAGTTGTCTTCTCCTCTTGTTGCTAATGATGATGCTTGTGCTACTAACTCTATCTCTTGTGAAGCAACCATATTAAAGGAGAATGTTGAGCTAAGGGCTCAACTTGAGTTGCTATCTAGCAATTATGGGATGTTGGAAGAAAATCATGTAAACCTCACAAGCTCTCATGATGATCTTCTAGTAACCCATAATGTGCTAAAGATAGCTCATGAGTCCATGCTTGCTTAGGTAACATCTAGTGAGCCTCATGTGGATACTAGCACTACTTTTGGTCAAAATGCTATATTGCCTTGTGCTAGTCCTCGCGATTCATCCATGAATAACATTGGTACATCTTGTGATGGATTGCTTTCCTTGCCTTGTTGCTCTAACGATGAAGCTTATACTTCCTCTAGTACTTGTGTTGAGACTAACCATACAGAGAAAATCAAAGAGCTCAAGTCCCAAGTCACTTCTTTGAAGAAAGACTTGGAAAAGAGTCATGAAGGAAAATTCACACTCAACAATATCTTGAATGTGCAAAAATCCCCCAATGACAAAGGTGGACTTGGATTCAACTCCAACAACAAGAAGAAGAAGTCCAAAGTGAACAAAAAGAAGGGCCAAGAACAAGTCAAGAATTCGGCCAAGATTGTTTGCTTCAAGTGCAAAGTAGAAGGGCATCATGTTAGATCTTGCCCATTGAAGAAGAAGGCCATTAGTGACAAGCAACAAGGGAAGCGTCCACAAGTTCGATCTCATGCTCAACCACAAGTTGAAGAAAGTCCTCTTCCCAAGAATCCTCAAGCTAATGCTTCTCAAGTTGAGAAATCAAGTGAGAAGAAAGTGAAGAGTAGACGTTGCTACTTATGTCGTCAGAAAGGTCACCTCGCCTCTTCATGCACTAGTGGTAACTTATCCAACCCAATTATTATTGATGATATCTATTCTCTTGTGAAGGATAAGGTTGGCAATGTGTTTGCGAAAGTTGTTGGTACTCAAAGTGGTGTCAAGAAGAGAACCATTTGGGTAGCCAAGCCTATTGTGACTAACCTCTTAGGACCCAACTTGGTTGGGGACCAACAAGCTCAAACTTGATCAATAGGTGTTGTTGGAGGGCACTGGAGACTTGGCTACTTTATGAAGAATTAAGGGGACTTCATCATTCTAATTGTCTCAAGCCAAGTTATTCGAATTATCAAGTTTCTATCTTATATCCAATGTTTCTCCATGCGGTAACTCGTGCTTAAAGTGTTTACATTGATAGTTACTTACCCCTTTGCATGTTTGGTTTTGTTCCTTGCATGTGTTTGTATATGTTGTGCTTCCAACTTGATTATCTTGAGCAATCAAGTATGTGTGTGTTGGTTTGCACATCATGTACGTGTGTGTCATGCATTGAGCCTTTTGCATCTTGTTCTTTTCTTAGTTGGCCTTGTGAGAGATTAATGGGATATCCCATTATGGGGGAGTGATGTGCTTTGTGCACCTCACAATCCTATATATGTGTGTACATGAGTAATACCATCTAGTATTGATATTTCAAGATTATCTAGTCGCTATGTGGTATGTCTTCTCATGAGAAATTCAAATTCTATATTGTCCATTAATTATCTCGTGTTGGATCGTTATTTTGCCTCTTATTTATCGTTAATTGGTATCACATTATGGGGGAGTAATATGCTATGTGTATATTAGTAGCCTAGAAAATGTGTACATTTGAGATATTGTCACCTAGAATTGATATTGTAAATTATCTTGTTCCTAGGTGGCATGTTAGCTCTACAAGTTGCAATTTGCTTTTTGTTTGGTGTGAAGATGATGTCGGATATCCTTTTTATCTACCACCGGGAATTATTTCCAAATACTTCTTGTCTTTTGATAATTGGTACTCACTTATGTGTGGTAGAAATTATTGATCATCTTTACATTGGCCTTTGCTTTTATTTGCCTTTTCTCTTGCCTAGGATTGTGTCAACTCCCATTGTATTCCATACCACTTGTGGATCTTGTTGATTTCTTGACCTTGTCTAGTGTTTTCTAGGTATCGTGAAAGTGGTGATCCCACCCCTTGCATTTTGTATTCAAATGCAAATTCTCTATAATGCACTAGTCTTGGGGGAGCCATCCTATTCTCTATAAAACACTCATATTGTGATCCTTATCAAGTGTGTGTTTGTGGAAGGCAAGCCGTTTCTTTTTGGTGCTTTGTGCCATCATGAAACTCTGTAGAGGGCTTGGTTTGTTTGGAACCATTCTCTCTTTTGGGAGTTTGACATCTTTCTTTTTGAGTGTATCAATGGATATCTCATTCCTTGATGTATCTTTTATGGATATCCTCCAAGTGATGATTTATTCATTTGGTATCTTTTCTTCGCTTGGTATTTCTTTGTCTTTTGGTTTCGGTTCTTGAAAGTCTTGAGCATGCATATTTACTTCTTGTAGTTTCTTTTGCATGTTTTCTTTCTTTGACCCATTAGGGGGAACTCCACCAAGTCCCAAATTGGATGAGATGTGCATGAAATTCATTTTCATATCTATATGCACATATTTATGTGGAGTTTGTCCTATGTGTTGTTGGTTCTCTAACTCTTTGGTCCCAATGAGTTTGGCTACCATTTTGTTTGTGTTGTTGTTCTAGGAACAAGTGGAGATGCATTGGATGCTCGGCTCACTCACAAGGAAGGTGGTGTCACCATGTGCTTATTGGAGTCAAGATAGGATGATTAATGAACTACTATCTACCTTTAATTGGTATCTACTACATCCATCCAATGGTATCTCGGTAACAAGTATCATCATCTACTTCATGCACACATTTCTTGCATCAACCTTTCGTAGGTTGTATCATGGCATGTTATCCATTCTCTCTTGTGATACTTGTTTCCTTTCTCAAAGCATCCCAACAATGATGTCTTGTTGCTAGTTGTGATGTCTTTGATGTTCGTGTGGTTGGAATTCATTTATATGCAATAAGACCATATCTAGCCTTGTGCTATGCTCTCAAGCAAATATCTTATTGGTATATGTATGACTTCTGTTTGGATATCTTGTTCCTTCATGTTGTAACTATTTCGGGTGTACATCCTTCTTTGTAGATATATATCATCATGATTTCGTCTACCTAGAACCTTATACACTTGAGAGAAATTACATCTCTAGATGACATCCTTTCTTTCACGCCCACCTTGCCTTTCTTATGTTATTTCTTTGGTGGCTCCGTGAAAGCTTTTGCCTTGAGTGTGTATCGTATCTCGTTGCATCTTGATGCACTCTTGTGTGGTGAAGATTATTTTCCTCATGCTTATCTCTACAAGGCTTTTTCCATCTTAATTGGTATCCCTCGTCTTGATGAGGCTTTCATCTTCTATCTTCGCCACGGGTTGTCACAAGCATAGGTTCTCTATATGCTTATTAGTAAGCTTGTGAACCCATTTGCTTGTTGTGTGTGGGAATGATAGGCCTTGCACTGTGTTGCATCATTCTTTCAAGACTCTATTGATGCTTAATGCTCATCCGTACATTAGTCTTCTCAAGTGCATTGCCTTGACTCACACACATCATTTTGGTTGATCCCATGCTTAAGTTGCCTCTTTCACCTATTTCTTTACCATGTGTTTGTTACATGTACTAGGCTTAGTTTCCTATATGCTCACATGCACTTGTTGTAAGTTTCTATTGATTTTGGGGGAGCTATGATCCTATTTTGTGCACTTTGTTTCCAAATTCAAATATTCTTATGTGTGCACAAATCATGGGGAGCCTCTCTAGTTTCTTTAGAACACTCCTTTGCTCATATCATAATATCTTTTATTCATGTAGCTCGTAGGATCTTTGGCCTAGTTGGTTCAATTGGTATCTTTGGATAGCTTGCTTCAATTGGTATCTTTTGATTGCTTGATTGCTTGTTTCTCTCTTTGTTATGTCCTTGTGGCATATCATTCCTTTAGCAATCTTGGTGCCTCAATATAGTTGGTCTTCCTCCAAGTATTACCGTTGGATATATGTATTGCATTCCACTCTCTTGTTGAGAAATACACAATTTATGGAGGAACACAATTTATATTGGCCTTCTATGCTTTTCGCCCATTTTGGCAATCGATGCCAATGGGGGAGAAGTTTCAGAGAGTTTTGTGGAGAAGTCTTCAGAGTTTTCTCCTTGCTTTGGTTTTGTTCCTAAGCATTTGCATCTCATACACATGCATTATTGGTTGTTGCATTGCTTGGTGATGCATAATTCCTTGTATAAACTCTCGTGAAAGTGATTGTCATCATTTACCAAAATGGGGGAGATTGAAAGAACATGCGGTGCCCCCATGTTTGTTTTTGGTAATTGATGACAATCTCTATGGACTAATGGTTTCCTTGAGTTATATTTGAAGGTTTTGTCCATAGGCTTTTCTTGGAGTACATGTGTTGGTTTCAAGGAGAGTTTGTGTTGACCAAGGTGCTATTCAAGGAATTATCCAAAGATTGGTCATTTGAGAGCTGAGCTTATTGCAAGCATGTCTTGAAGAAGAAGATTGTGTGATCATTCATGTTTACCTTCAAGACATCATCCAAACGAAGAGAGTTGGAAAGATTCAAGGTTGATCAAGACTAAGTCAAGAGTGAATCAAGTTGATCAACTCACAAAGAGTAGAAGATGTGCCGAGAGGGATCAAGTGATACCATGGTACGGTAAGCATTGTCCATTGCACTTTGTGTACTAACCCATGGTCTATGTGAGAGTCTATGTGGGGTTAGGTACGTGTCCATGGGCTTGCGTCAAGAGGATGATATCATACAACCCATGGGAAGGATGACATCAAGTGGTGATCGTCATCAAGATTGCCGTGTGCAATTTCAAGTGGAGAATCACGAAGAGATCAAGTGCTTGAAGCTTGCCATCCATTGTGGTGTCAATGGACTTGTGAAGATGTGCCGAAGAGTGGCTCACCCATAGTGGAGTATGGGGGAGCAATCATCTAGTCTTCATCGACCCAACGCAATCAAGAAAGGTGGTCCATCTTGAGGAGGACAAGATTGTCATCATCTAACTCAAGTGGATCATGTGCAAGGCAAAGGTTTTCCCTTGATAGGTTTTCTATTTTACCGGTCTCATGGTGGTAGTTGGGAGACCGGGTTATAGGATTGATAGCCGTACTATCAAGGGGGGCTCTCAAGTGAGTAGCTTGATCGTATCGTTCGTCAAGAACTCAAACCATTGCATCCTTGCATCATGTTTCTTGGTTCTTGTTTGGTTCTCTTTGTGAGTCTTAGAGCTTATGGTCATCTTGATGACAAGCTTGAGTTCATCAAAAACGGAGTTCGCATGCGTCTTCTATGATGTTTTCGGTGTTGTAGGTTTTACCGGTCTTATCCGAGGAAGGGTCCTCACCATTTTCTTATGGGCCTTTTCTAATTTGCTTCTTATTGTTATTTCTTTCAAGATTGTGTTATCCCTTGTCGCTAGCTTTCCAACAAACTTGGTTTCATCGAAAACGGAGTTCGCATGCGTCTTCTATGATGTTTTCGGTGTTGGAGGTTTTACCGGTCTTTTCCGAGGAAGGGTTCTCACCATTTTCTTATGGGCCTTTTCTCATTTGCTTCTTATTGATATTTCTTTGAAGATTGTGTTAGCCCTTGTCTCTAGCTTTCCAACAAACTTGGTTTCATCAAATTCGGAGTCCGTTTGCAAAAGTTGTGGCAGTTTTGGTGTTATGAAAAGGCTGCACTGGTACTACCGTGAATTGGAGCGGATGTAATTTTTTACTACCGCTCTAGAGCAGTACTACCGCGGCTCCTACAGCGGTAGTACCGCTTCGGACCAAAAACTCGTCCCAAGTCTTGCGGTGGTAGGCCCGGATGTATTTTTTTAGTACCGCTCGCAAGCAGTAGTACCGCTACCATTTGCGGTAGTACCGTGAGGTCGTGCGGTAGTACCGTGAGGACGAGCGGTAGTACCGCTCTGGCGGTTCTTTTGGCCTTTTGCCTCCTCGCTGTTGCTTTTCAAAGGGGTACTTCCGCCCTAGCGGTAGTACCGCTCCTTGGAGCGGTAGTACCGCTCTGTGCGGGCTGTGAGCATAACGGTTGGATTTTTCCCCACCTGTAAAAGGGGGTCTTCTTCCCCAATGAACCTTATCCTTTTAGCTCGTGTTCTTCCCCCATTGTTGACCTTCTTCGAGCTTGCTAACTCTTAATCCCTCCAATGATTCTTGCTAGTTCTTGAGGGAAAAGAGAGAGGAGATCTAGATCCACGTTTCCACCAATCACTTTCTCCTCTAAGTGAGGGGAACCCCTTGGATCTAGATCTTGGAGTTCTTCGTGTTCTTCTTTTGTTCTTCCTCTCATTTTCTTCCCTAGCATTAGTTGCTTTGGTGGGATTGGGAGAGAAGGACTTGGGCACTCCGTGTGCCCTTGCCATTGCATTTGGTGCATCGGTTTGAGTTCTCCACGGTGATACGTGGAAGTGAAATTTGAGAAGCTTGTTCCTCTTGGGTGCCTTGGCGCCCTAGACGGTTGGTGGTGTTCGGAGCTCAATCATTATGGTGTAAAGCTCCGGGAAAGCGTCGGGGTCTCCAATTAGGTTGTGGAGATCGCCCCGAGAAATTTGACGGGTACCGGTGACCGCCCCCAAGGGTTGCCAAAGTGTACGGGTTCGGTGACCGCCCCCAAGGGTTGCCATTTGTACGGGTTCGGTGAACGCCCTCAAGGGTCCCTTAGTGGAATCACGGCATCTTGCATTGTGCGAGGGCGTGAGGAGATTACGGTGGCCCTAGTGGCTTCTTGGGGAGCATTGTGCCTCCACACCGCTCCAAACGGAGATTAGCATCCGCAAGGGTGTGAACTTCGGGATACATTATCGTCTCCGCGTGCCTCTGTTATCTCTTTCCCGAGCTCTTTACTTATGCACTTTAGTTTGTGATAGCCATATTGTTTCTTATCATATATCTTGTTATCACCTAGTAGTCTATCTTGCTTAGCATAAGTTGTTGGTGCACATAGGTGAGCCTAGTTGTTGTAGGTTTTGTGCTTGACAAATTAACCGCTAGGTTTATTCCGCATTTGTTCAAGCCTAAACCGTAATTATTTTAAAACGCCTATTCACCCCCCCTCTAGGAGACATCCACGATCTTTCGGTCTGGACCTTTGGTCCCGGTTGGTGGGACGAACCGAGACCAATGGGCCTCGCTCCTTGCCCATCACCATTGGTCCCGGTTGGTGGCATGAACCGGGACCAAAGGCTATCCTTTAGTCCCGGTTCATGCCACCAACCGGGGCCAATGGTGGTGCCTATATATACCCCCTTGCGCAAGAGCAGAGCACACTGCTCTGTTTTTTCTGGCCGAGGGGGAGAGGGCCTCGTGGTGCTCTAGCTCACCTCCTATGCACACAAGGTGTTCCATGGAATGCCCGAGCCACACTACTCAAGCTTTCTCCTCTACAAGCTCGACCTCCAAGCTCCATTTTCCTCAATATTTGTCTACGTTTAGCGGTCGTCACGCCCCGTCCCCGTCTTCACCGCCGTCGATCACCCGCGCCGAGCTCATCGCCGGCACCACCGTGGTGAGCCTCTTGTTCTTATCTTCTTTCTGAAAGGAAAAAATATTCTTACTTGTATGTTTACATAGATACTTGTATTATTTTCTTACTTTTATTATTGCATCTTATATAGTGCGATGGTTTTGGTATCCGCCCCCGTCGGCCCTCGTCCTGTCTATGATTCGGATGTGGTATATATATTATCTTTATAACTATTGGTTCATTTATTGTTTATGAAAATTATGCTAACCAACGTGACATAGATTTTATTTATCTAGGATGTATGTGAACCGGAAATTCCAACCGACCCTATTGTCGAGAGGTTAAATTTACTTGAAGAAGAAAACAATTTCTTGAAGGAAAAAATAAAAAAATTGAGGAGGAGAAGATGATATTGGAGTTGCATGTTGCGGATGTCGTCAATGATCACAAGATCAAGATGGATGCAATGCGCTTGAAGATTAGAAAGAGTAGAAAATATGCCATTCATACCGAGGCTTGGTATCATTATGCCGTTGGATCAATAGTTACCTTGGTTGCGATTATGATCGCATTTGTTTTCGCATTGAAATGTTTTACATAGTTTCAATTTATGGTTTAATTAATTAGATGCTCTGGAGAGCTATATGTTGTTAGATGAGAACTATGTATATACTTTGGTTTTAATGTGATGATGAACTTCTATTAATTTGGACACTTAATTATATATAATGCACGCAGATGACCCGGCAATGGATGTACGGTGACAGACACACCTCTGAGTACATTAATGGCGTGCATGAGTTTCTCGATACGGCTGAGGCAAACAAGCAGAATGGTTTTATGTGTTGTCCATGCACTATATGTGGGAATACGATGTCTTACTCTAACCGGAAAGTCCTTCACACCCACCTGCTTTACAAGGGTTTTATGTCACACTATAATGTTTGGACGAGGCACGGAGAAATAGGGGTTATGATGGAAGACGGCGAAGAAGAAGAGTACGATGACAACTATGTGCCCCCTGAATACGGTGATGCTGCAACGGGGGGAGCTGGTGAAGATCAAGAGGAACCAGACGATGTGCCCAGTGATGCTGCAACGGGTGAAGCTGCTGAAGATCAAGAGGAACCAGACGATGTGCCCGATGATGATGATCTCCGCCGGGTCATTGTCGATGCAAGGACGCAATGCGAAATTCAAAAGGAGAAGCTGAAGTTCGATCGCATGTTAGAGGATCACAAAAAAGGGTTGTACCCCAATTGCGAAGATGGCAACACAAAGCTCGGTACCGTACCGGAATTGCTGCAGTGGAAGGCAGAGAATGCTGTGCCTGACAAAGGATTTGAGAAGCTACTGAAAATATTGAAGAAGAAGCTTCCAAAGGATAACGAATTGCCCGACAGTACATACGCAGCAAAGAAGGTCGTATGCCCTCTAGGATTGGAGGTGGAGAAGATACATGCATGCCCTAATGACTTCATCCTCTACCGCGGTGCATACAAGGATCTGAACGCATGCCCGGTATGCGGTGCATTGCGGTATAAGATCAGACGAGATGACCCTGGTGATGTTCACAGCGAGCCCCCCAGGAAGAGGGTTCCTGCGAAGGTGATGTGGTATGCTCCTATAATACCACGGTTGAAATGTCTGTTCAGAAACGGAGAGCATGCCAAGTCGATGCGATGGCACAGTGAAGACCATAAGAAAGACGGGAAGTTGAGAGCACCCGCTGACGGGTCGCAGTGGAGAAAAATCAAAAGAAAGTACTAGGATGAGTTTGCAAAGGACCCAAGGAACGTATGGTTTGCTTTAAGCGCGGATGGCATTAATCCTTTCGGGGAGCAGAGCAGCAATCACAGCACCTGGCCCGTGACTCTATGTATATATAACCTTCCTCCTTGGATGTGCATGAAGCGGAAGTTCATTATGATGCCAGTTCTCATCCAAGGCCCTAAGCAACCCGGCAACGACATTGATGTGTACCTAAGGCCATTAGTTGAAGAACTTTTACAGCTGTGGAATGGAAACGGTGTACGTACGTGGGATGAGCACAGACAAGAGGAATTTAACCTAAAGGCGTTGCTGTTCGTGACCATCAACGATTGGCCGGCTCTCAGTAACCTTTCAGGACAGACAAACAAAGGATACCACGCATGCACGCACTATTTAGATGACACTGAAAGTATATACCTGGACAAATGCAGGAAGAATGTGTACCTGGGCCATCGTCGATTTCTTCCGACCAACCATCAATGTCAAAAGAAAGGCAAGCATTTCAAAGGTGAGGCAGATCACCGGAAGAAGCCTGCCATGCGTACCGGTGATCACGTACTTGCTATGGTCAATGATTTACACGTAATCTTTGGAAAGGGTCCCGACGCACTAGCTGTTCCAAATGACGCTGAGGGACACGCACCCATGTGGAATAAGAAATCTATATTTTGGGACCTACCCTACTGGAAAGACCTAGAGGTCCGCTCTTTAATCGACGTGATGCACGTGACGAAGAACCTTTGCGTGAACCTGCTAGGCTTCTTGGGCGTGTATGGAAAGGCAAAAGATACACCTGAGGCACGGGAGGACCTGCAACGTTTGCACAAAAAAGACGACATGCCTCCGAAGCAGTATGAAGGTCCTGCCAGCTATGCTCTTACTAAAGAAGAGAAAGAAATATCCTTTGAATGCCTGCTCAGTATGAAGGTCTCGAGTGGCTTCTCGTCGAATAGAAAGGGAATAATAAACATGCCAGAGAAAAAGTTCCAGAACCTAAAGTCTCACGACTGCCACGTGATTATGACGCAACTGCTTCCAGTTGCATTGAGGGGGCTTCTACCGAAAAACGTCCGATTAGCCATTGTGAAGCTATGTGCATTCCTCAATGCAATCTCTCAGAAGGTGATCGATCCAGAAATCGTACCAAGGCTAAGGAGTGATGTGGCGCAATGTCTTGTCAGTTTCGAGCTGGTGTTCCCACCATCCTTCTTCAATATCATGAGCCACGTCCTAGTTCATCTAGTCGATGAGATTGTCATTCTGGGGCCCGTATTTCTACACAATATGTTCCCCTTTGAGAGGTTCATGGGAGTCCTAAAGAAATATGTCCGTAACCGCGCTAGGCCAGAAGGAAGCATCTCCATGGGCCATCAAACAGAGGATGTCATCGGGTTTTGTGTTGACTCCATTCCTGGCCTTAAGAAGATAGGTCTCCTTAAATCGCGGTATGAGGGGAGACTGACTGGAAAAGGCACTCTTGGAAGTGACTCAATAATATGCAGGGATGGATATTCTTGGTCTCAAGCACACTACACAGTTCTACATAACTCTACCTTGGTGACCCCGTATGTCGATGAACACAAGAACAGTCTGCGCTCCAAACACCCGGAGCAGTGCGACGACTAGATTACATGTGAACACATCAGGACTTTCAACAGTTGGTTGGAAGCACGTCTCAGAGGTGACAACATTGTTTGTGATGAGTTGTACTTGTTGTCCAGGGGACCATCTTTGACTGTATTGATTTACAAAGGATACGAGATAAATGGGAATACATTTTACACGATTGACCAAGATCAAAAGAGCACCAACCAAAACAGCGGTGTCCGCTTTGATGCAACAACCGAGAAGGGAAAGGACACATATTATGGTTACATAGTGGACATATGGGAACTTGACTATGGACAAGATTTTAAGGTCCCTTTGTTTAAGTGCAGATGGGTCAATCTGTCAGGAGGCGGGGTACAGGTAGACCCACAGTACGGAATGACAACAGTGGATCTGAAAAATCTTGGGTACACTGACGAACCGTTCGTCCTAGCCAATGATGTGGCACAGGTTATCTATGTGAAGGACATGTCTACCAGACCGAGAAAAAGAGAAGATAAGGAAGCGAATACATCATACGATGAGTCAAAGCGCCACATAGTTCTTTCAGGAAAAAGGGACATCCTGGGAGTGGAGGGCAAGACAGACATGTCTGAAGATTATGAAAATTTTCATGAAATTCCTCCCTTCAATGTCAAGGCTGACCCATGCATCCTGATAAACGGTGAAGATTATCCATGGTTACAGCGCAATAAGAAAATGACACAAGCGAAGAAAAAGTGAAGACTTTCTCCCGCAACTATTATGATGATACCATGCCAACTTTGTAACAGACGAGTATGCTATGCCAACTTTTTCAGAGTTCATTTGAAAACTATGAATTTAGGTCGAATTTTCTCTATAGGTGCATCTATGTTCATTTTTATAGTAAAGTTAATCACAAACTTGTGATTCACACAAATTTCAAAGAATTCAAATTTTAACTATTTAAATTTGAAAACTAATGGCACTAACAGAAAGTTTATAATTTTTCTAAAACTAATGGCACTAACAGAAAGTTTATAATTTTGCTGACCTAAAAGTAAAAAGAACTAAAAAATAAAGCAAAAAACAAAAGAAAATAAATAATACAGAAAACAAAACTAAAAAACTGGAAAAAAAATAAAAATAGCAACAATAAGTATTTTGTTGTAAGTAGAAACAAAATAAAATAAATAAAGCTACAAAGAAAACAAAAAAACTAAAAAAGTGTTTTCAAATTTGAAAACTAATGGCAATAAGAGAAAGTTTATAATTTTTCTAAAACTAAAAGCAAAAAGAATTAAAAAATAAAGCAAAAAACAAAAGAAAATAAATAATGCAGAAAACAAAACAAAAAAACTGGAAAAAAATAGGGCTCGCCCCTGGCCCATGACCATTAGTCCCGGTTTGTGCCACAAACCGAGACTAAAGGGTCGGCCCTCGTTGCGCTCAGAGTTTAGTCCCACCTTGCCAACCGAAGGGAGCCCACACCGGTTTATAATCCCGTCCCTCTCTGTCTTATTGAGATTCTCTCAAAGTGAAAATAGATGCCCCTATATAGGAAATTTGACCTAAATTCATAATGAATTTCTTTGAAATTCATAGAAATTGATTATGAATTTAGGTTTAATTTTCTCTATAGGTGCATCTATGTTCATTTTTAGGTAAAGTTAATCACAAACTTGTGATTCACACAAATTTTAAAAAATTCAAATTTAAACTATTCAAATTTTAAAACTAATGGCACTAACAGAAAGTTTATAATTTTTGTGACCTAAAAGAAAAAAGAAATCACTAAAAAACTATAAGTATTTAGTTCTAAGTAGAAATGAAAAAATAAATAGCAAAAAAGAAAAAAATGCCACCTACTGGGCCACCACGGCCTGAATACAACTAGAAACCCATCCATGGGCCAGGATTCAGGCCCGCAGCAGGCCCAGTAGGCTCACAGGCATTGCAGTGTCCAATTAGGCCCGTAAGCCTGCAGTTCAGAGGAGTTCGAAAGGGAACACAGAGCAGGGCTTATAAATAGGTGCGGGAGCTCTTCAGCTAGCGAGGTGGGACTAGAAATCCCACCACCGCGCCAGCGCAAGGCCTTTGGTCCCGGTTGGTGGCACCAACCGGGACTAAAGGGGGGCTTTGGTCCCGGTTCGTGGCACAAACCGG
>NC_041390.1:11278423-11279171 GCF_002162155.2 Triticum dicoccoides
CCGTCGCCGTCGCGCCGGCCCGCCCGTCGCCGTTGCCCTGCCCCTCCGTTGGTCCGGCCGGCGCCCCTCCCCTGTTTTTTTCATATATTATATATATGCTTGTGTATATTGTGTATATTGCTTCTTTGTGTATATTATGTGTATATGTCAGTATATATATTGTGTATATTGCTTCTTTTCAGATTTTTTTTCATATATATGTTTGTATTTTGTATTTTGCTTTTTTATAAAAATGTATATATATGTTTGTATGTTCTCTGTGTATATATGTTCATATATGCAAAAGTTAGATTTAAATATTTAGAAAAGGATTATCTATATATGTTCTCTGATTTAGTACATTTTAGGTTAGTTTCATTTTTAGAAAAGTTTTATATATTTAGGAGAGGAAAAAGGAAAATAAGAAGAGGAAAAAGGAGAAGAAGAGGAGAGGAAGAAAAGGAAGAGGAGAAGAAGAAAGGAATAGAGGAGAAGAAGAAAGGAAGAAAAGTTTTCATATATATGCTTCTATTTTTTCTTCTTCTCCTCTATTCCTTTCTTCTTCTCCTCTTTTTTTTTCTTCTTTTTTTTCTTCGATCTTCTCCTCTATTCCTTTCTTCTTCTTCTCTTTTTATTTCTTCTTCGTTTTCTTATGTTTTATCGGGTCTGTCATCGTCGATATACCCCTCCCGATAACTTCAACACGAGGGGGGGGGTCGATATACCCCCTCCCGATAACTTCAACACGAGGTGGGTCGATATACCCCCT
>NC_041390.1:11279523-11336806 GCF_002162155.2 Triticum dicoccoides
ACCTCCCCGATAATATTATTTTCCCATGTACGTATGTCGTCGTTGTCGATATACCCCCTCCCAATAGCTTCAACACGTGGGGGGGGTCAATATACCCCCTCCCCGATAACATTATTTTCCCGTGTATGTATGTTGTCGTTGTTGATATTACCCCCTCCTTGAAGAATTCTCGAGGCCACCCCAAACCCTTGAAGCGTTGTCGAGGCCACCCGAAACCCTAGAGAAGCAGCGTCGAGGCCACTAATTAATATGATTCCTTATTGTGATTAGCTAGCTAGTTGTACGTTTGCCACTAATATATCCATCTGTCATGTTTGAATAATAATTGCCATGTTGTAAATATTTGTCGAAACTATGGACACCACCCGAGACGAAGCAAAAGAAGCGTTGTTGAGGGACATAATCGCACAAGGAAATGATGCCGTCTGCTCGTTGTGGCTCAACGACACCGATGGTATGGAAGGAGAGGGTGAAGAAGCTGGCTCCGGTGACCTAATGCCGGTGCAAGAAGGAGAACGTGAGGAAGGCTCCGGTGACCCAATGTCGGTGCAAGAAGGAGACCGTGATGACGGCTCCGGTGACCGAACCGAGTCCGGCCAGGTATATATATTAGTTAAGCCTGTGCTGACTAGCTAATTGATGCATTCATTGTTTCGGTATGTACACATATTAATTAAGTCTTTGTTCTTTTTTCTAGCCCTCCGGATCGAGCACAACTTCGGTAAAGAGACGAGGCCTGAAGAAAAAGTTGAGATCGGATGAAAGGTTTGAGATCATAGCAATCGCGCCCGACGGCCAACCAATTGAACCCATCCGAACAAAGAACGCATTTGTTGCTCAGTGCGGGGTTCTAGTTAGGGACAAGATCCCGATCAGCATCCAGCAATGGTTAAAGCCGGCTACAGAAGACCCTGAGGTGTCTTATGTCAATGATATGCAGAAAAATGATCCTTGGACTGAGCTGAAGTCAAATTTCACCCTACCGCCAGAGGATGATCCGGAGAAGCTAGTTAAAGAGGAATTAATCAAGTCTTTTACTCTTAAGAGGATGGCAGACCTATTCAGGAGGTGGAAGAAAGAGCTGAATAGGTTTGTCGAAAATAAAGAGACACCAGAATTTAAGGGCAGATATGAGAAGATCAGAGATCACTGGCCCGCATTTGTGGCCCACAAGACATCGGAAAAGAGTAAGAAGATGTCGGCGACAAACAAGAAAAATGCTGCGAAGAAGAAGCATCACCATCGCACGGGGTCAGGTGGTTACCTCGTAGCCCGGCCTAAGTGGGCCAAGGCTGAGAATGATCTGCTTGATAAAGGGATCAAACCAGAGACAATGAACTGACCAGACCGTTGCCGGACTTGGTTCTCCGGGGCTGGTGGAACCTTGGACCATGTAACAGGGAAGTGCATTTGGACGGATGATCAATTGGAAATACCAGTCACGAGGCTTCAGCAGTATATCGAAGCAGCGCAGCAAGGGACGTTCGTTCCAGACAGAGAACGACGAGCTCACAATGGCCCTCGGGAATCCTGAGCACCCTGGACGGACACGAGGCACGCCAGGCTCCATTCCGTGGAGGGCTGGGTTTCCGGACGCAGGCGGTTACAAATGTCACGAGAGGAGGAAGAAAGTGCAGCAGACCGAACTGCAGGCGTTGCACGCTAGGGTACAAGCGATAGAGGAACGAGAAGCAAATCACAGCAAACGAACTGCCGAAGCTTCCCCCGAAGCTACCCCGCCATCTCAGCGGAGAAGCAGCGTGGCTTCGACCGAGCTTCTTCAGCCGGAGCATGTCTTGACGGCTCCTGCCAGCTATCCCATGGATGCTATCATGGAGTCTAAAAATTGCCATCTTATGACGCAATGGATTAATATGAAGGTCAAGGCGGCTGTTGGCGCTATTTATCCTACTGAACCCGGCACAACTTTTACTGCCGGCCGATTCCAGAAGGATATGCTAGTGTGATGGTGGATGAAATAACGGAGGGACTTGAGGACCTCCCGCTTGACCACCCTACCAGTGAAGGGGAGACTCGACTGGGTTCTGCTCTGAAGACTCCATGCCTATGGCGGAAGGAGCTCATCAACCTTCCGAACTGGATGCCTCCGCCTCCTGCTCCTCCTCCGGCAAGTCAGGGCACTCCGCCTCCTCCACCGCCTCCTCCTCCGGCGAGTGACGATCAGGGCACTCGGCCGGCTCCTTCTCCGGCGCGTGGCGGCACTCAGCCTCCTTCTCCGCCTGCGCCGGCGCGCCCGAGCAGCCAGCCTCCTCCTTCTCCGCCTCGTCAGCAAGGGCGGAAGAGACCCGCCGCCGCTCCGGCTGCTCCAGCGCGTCGTAGTCCTTCTCCTCCGCCTCGTAAGCAAGTAAAGAAGATAGCCGCTCTGTCTACTCTGCCGGCGCCTAGCAGTACAGTCAGAGGCGGGAGGACATACAGATTCGGTCCTTCTCTGAAGACTCCAGAGAAGTTACCATACGAGATGACCCCGAAGGAGAACGCGAAGATCGCGCAAACCGAAGTGGAGGACTGGTTTCAAGGGTTGAAAGCAAAGAGACATCCACCTCCGGAGGAGAAGGTAGATCCGGTGAAAGCGAAGCGTACTCTGGCTGCCCTAACAAAACCACCCAAGTCTCCGCCGAAAGGCAACTATGAGCGCATTATTGGAAAGACATGGGCCGAAGTGGAGCGGTCGGGAAGTAAAATCAGTGATCAAAGGATGAAAGAACGACGAGCAGCTGGGAAACAAATTGCCCAGCTCGGCGAACAAGGGAATCAATCGTGCCCCCCGTTGAAAGTGCCTAGCGACATCGTCGATCCGAGGATGGTGCCCAGTTATAGCAATCTTGGAGATTACCTGCCCGACGATGTACATTATGATTTCATGGACTTGCAGATACACAGATACGAGTACGGGAAGCCTCTCATCAAAGATGAAAGATCTCTATCAACGATGATGCGGAGATTGCATGATTGGTACTTGAAAATCTATAGAGAGTCTGGGGGGGGAGGAGTACTTTGTATGTGAGAGTTAAAAAGGAGCATGACCTCGTTGGAATTGATCTGTTGCCTATTCCATTTGAGGAGTTCTATCAGTTTTTCAATCAATTGGCCCTCGATAAAGCAACGGTCACCTGCTACTGTCTGTAAGTAGTACTACTTCTGTCATTAAGTCTCTCTATATAGCTCAGCTCTTTCATTGCATGTATTTATAATTATCCTCACTTTATTATGCAGATTGAAGATCGTCGAATTGAAGAAAAGACAAGTCGGTGATATTGGGTTCATTAACACATATCTCATAGATGCAACTGAGGTTAAATTGCATGCCGCAGATACCGAGGCCAACTTGCTACGATCATTCAAAATAAATGAAAACAAAGATATAATACTCTTTCCTTACAACTTCAAGTGAGTGTTACTGTCTTGTGCATATCGGTTTCCCTTATATATTAGTCCAGGTTATAGTAATGTAATTGATGAGTTATGCATGCATGTGCAGGTACCACTATATTCTCCTAGAGATTAGGCTTGAGCAGGGAGTAGTAACTGTCTTGGACAGTAAATGAAAAGATCCCCAGGAGTATGCGGACATGACTAAAATCCTCTAGAAGTAAGTTAAATCGATCAGTATCCACCATATCAGCAACTTTGTTCATTTCCTGATATCAAGTAATTGTTTTCTTTTGTCTGGCAGGGTTTGGAAAAAATTCACCAGAAAAGCTCCGGGACTGCCGAAGAAGCTGCAATTTAGATACCCGAAAGTAAGTACTATAGTAGCATGTTCCGCGCGTCTCCTAGCTATTGATTCAAGCGCTAGTTTCATCAATACCATTTGGCATTCTTGCTTATCTGTTTGATTGACCTCTATTTCTTGTAAAGTGGTTGTGGCAGGAACAAGGGAATGATTTCTGTGGATACTACGTTTGCGAGTCCATCCGCCACACGACCTACGAGCGGGGCTACTCTGACGAACAATATGAAGTGCGTAAATAACAATATTCACAATTTTATTTTATTACCATCATTTGTATTGAGTTTCATTCATTCATATATATATATATGTATTGACCCCCTTCTTCAAATTAGATGTTCCGGATGCGGGATGAACTCCTAGCACCAGATCGCATGCGAGCAATTCAGGAGGAATTGGCGGCATTCTTTCTTGACCACGTGATCGCGGAAGACGGAGAATACTATGTGGACCATGCGTCCGTAGTTTAGGATATTATATTTGTAAGAGATAATTATTGTATATATGTAGCCGGTAGTGTTGGATAGATATACGAGAACTTGTTGTCCGACCAATCTCTCGGAGAAGAAGAGGTGGTCGATATCACTTCTCTCTGTATGCATATATGTTCATGACGATCTTCTGTTTCCTTCGTTTGCTTACTAGCTAGCTAGCGTGTCTAGTCCTCTCTATACGTATGTATAGTACGTAGCGTCGACCAAGCACGGACATAAGAGAGGACACTTCTCTCTATTAATTAGCTATCTAACACAATATATGAAATACCTAAATTAACCCCCCAAAACCCCCAAACCCCCCCTCCCCCTTCAAAAAAAAACAAAAACCCCAGTCACAGAAATGCTGACGCGTGGATGCCTATTGGTCCCGGTTGGTGCCACCAACCGGGACCAAAGGCTCTCCTGCCTGGGCTTAGCGCGCAGGCCGCGTGGAGGCCCATCTGTCCCGGTTCTGGTTTGAACCGGGACTAAAGGGTCAGGGCATTAGTAACGACCCTTTAGTCCCGGTTCAGGAACCGGGACAAAAGGCCCTTATGAACCGGGACAATAGACCCGTTTTCTACTAGTGATACGGGGACAGTGCTAGAAAAACATATATGGTGGAGTAAGAGTTTCTAAAATATGACCATCATGCCTTTTCTTATGAAGATGTATAGACTAATCTGAGCCGTTCTTGTGTTTGGGGGTTGTACCGAAGCAGAAGTATAGGTATATTCCTTTCTAACCCAGTAGATGTTAATTCTACCCCTCCCCCTCCCTCCCTTGAACATGCAGGATTATATTAGCTACCGTTATTTACTCCTCCAGTCAATGTTATAACTAACCAGTGGTATTTTGGTCCTAAATTATTCTCAATCGGAGTCTTGATCAACATGAAAATATACACCTAACAAGAAGAACGACAATTCTAGCGAACAAACGTTTGGCAGGTATGTTTCCCTCGTGATGCTGTTTGAGCCGTTTGATTTGTCCAGCGACTTCGTGCATGCTTGATTGTGGCAGTGCATGTCATCAGCACATCATCAATTGAAACCTAAAAAGAAATGGAGGGAGCACTGAGGCAACTTGTATCTACCAGTTACGTGATATAGATTATAGAGTTACGGAGAAACCTAAAAAGAATCATTCGTTTTTTCATTCAGTTAAGGAGAGGTCTTGTAACGTCACGCAGCAGACCACTTTCTTTTAAGGAAGATAATAGGGTTAAATGCATTGGAGGTACTAATTTTTTTTGACAGTGCCCGTTTAGTCCTAGGTCTTTAAAAATGCACGTTTGGGTCCCAATTTTGAAGTAAGTTGTTCAACAGAGGTCCTATTCTCCCTGAGCGCCCTCTAACCGGTTGATGTGTCATGTTTACCGCCACCACGTTGACAGGAGGGCGTGGCAGAGGAGTTTTTCACGTTGCCCCCCAGCCATACACATAGCTCCGCCGGTGTCTGAGGCAGCGGCACAAAGCCTATCTGCGGTGTCACCACACAAAGAGCACACATGACGGACAGAGTGAGCAGCTGCTCCTGCCAACTACAATGGAGGAAGGCCCTACCATCTCCGGCACCAGCAAGGGGAGCCCAAGGGACGTTGGATCTGACCGTGCGCCGACGGGCCTCCGCGATCGATCTTTGACCTAACCCAACCCAATTCAAACATCAACCTCACTCCTTTGCTTTGATTATATATATGTGATGATACCCCAATTTTAGATATAAAATTATGCAGGAATTATAACAAGCTTGCATGACCATAAAAAAAGCCTACCATAGCCATGTCCTTGCTGTGCAGACCACATACCAAGCCATGTAAAATAAATAAATAAGCATCTGATTGTGTTAGGTATAGGGAAGATTGGTCTTCAATTATTTGAAGACATCATTTGCACCATCATTGCCAGTACAGTACAAAAGCATTCTTCTTCGACTAGCCAAACAGGAAACTACCCGCTGTTCAAAAGGCAGCAACCAACAATAAGTTAAAAGGGTGTCGTAAGCAACAAGATGGTGCATCACATTATTAAGTTTGATCGCTTGGCAACTTGGTGCATCAATTCGTCATTTACACCATGGGCTACAAAAACAAACCGTACTCTGAGTGTTTTTGTCGTTGCTTATTCACATATATGTCACGTTTCTGAATCCGATGGTACTATAAATTCTCATAACATTAACAATTTGCTTTCATGACTATTGAGTATTGACACACTATGGCGAGCAGATGGCTCTACTCGCGGTAAGCTGTATAAAGTGTGACAAGGAGCGTCAGCCAACTATGAGCGACGTCCTTTGTGGCCCTGAGAGGAATGTCCCAGCTGTACTGAACCGATGCATCTCGAGTGTGAGGCGTCGTCTTCTCCAGCAGCGTGATAGCACGTGATGTGTTTTCGTGGCAAAACACAAGATCATGAATTCAAAGATCTTTTTATTTTTCCTTATATGTATATTGTGTATAGCATAGTTACGCAACAAGATCACAATGCCTCTTGATTCCAATGAGTTTCCCAGGAATTTTGTATATCGCATTAGGAATCCAGTTTTATATAGCGCATTTGATTTTAAACAGTTTTAACTTCAAGGGATCCTAAATCTAGAAAAGAATGTTCTATTGAGCATGAGAATTTCACGGAGGTCGTGCTAAGCTGTAGTAGTTTGATAGAGCTGGTACTGTAATCTCAGTCGATACAGTCACCAAATAGAGGGAGATTTCAGCAATGCACATAATCATACTTATTACTCCATCCGTTCTAAAATAAGTGTCGTTGATCTAGTACAGCTTTGTATAAGTGTTGTTGATCTAGTACAAAACTGTAGTCGTTGATCTACTAGATCACCGACATGTATTTTGGAACGGAGGGAGTACTTCATGACCTACCGGTACCATAGCCCCATCCCGTTGTATTTTGACTGTCCAGATTTCAATTTTCGATGCACCATCTTTCTCTCAAAACAAAGTTGTTTCTGACCTAAAAAATATACATCCTTGTTCTACACCGAACAAACAAATTTAGCAAATGCTGGCAGAAATCTCATTTTATTGCAGGGCAGGAAAGCATTAACCTCTCTCTTCTGAGAAGGTGCGTGCTACTCCATGCAGAAAGGCTATCAGACATTAAGAACCTCGGACATGGATTTACAACCAGACTGAAACTGTTGCACACAGAAAATCATCATTTATTCTCACAAATTACAGTCAGTCGATAGTGTCAATTCATACCATAGCAAAGAACACACGTTGTAATTTAAGCTGACAACAGAATCAGTCCATGGCCGACTATTTGTACCACAACAAGCAAAGACTACCACACCAAACAGAGAAGGAGCACTACGGCAGCAACATGAGCACTTGGGAGCTCATGAAACATGATAGGAAGTTCCAAACGTTTTTATTTCTCATTTGCTCAAAAGCTTGTACAACGTCTAAGCAACTAGATGATGGATCGAGCAACTATGATCAAACCAAACCAAATCAAATCAAATGCACCAAGAAGCAGTCAATGATTACGTGGAGAATCTGCAGATAAACTAATCACACAGGACACAGGGGCAGCAACGCACACGGCAGGAAAGCTTCTGTTCTGTAGATGTGCATGATCGGCATATGGATGCAGGTTGAGGGGAACTGAAGACCAGTTCATGGAAATGGCAGATTACCTGCAGCATAATAAACCGATATTGGTAACTACTTATACTAGCATTACCTACAGTGATAAGTTGTTTTTCGTTTTATGAAAATAATAATAACTTGGTTTTTCTTTGTGGCCTCGTTTTTAGGGGAGGGGGGACCCTTTTCTTTCAAAAATAATATTAATAACTTGGTTTCAGCATAAAAAAAAATTTGTTCGCATTTGAGTAGGGACAGATTCTTTTTTCCATATGATCTTGAAAGGCTGGGTTCTACTATCATCATGATAACATAACAAATGTTACCGGTATATCCAGGTGCTAACAACAAAAGGAAAGATAATCAGAGTTGGGAGAGATGGAGGTATACATATAGCTCACCCGAGTACACTGCGTCTCGGCAGCTGAGCCTTGTAGTACAACGGGTGACTTGACTCGTAGTGGGAAGGGTGGTGGTTCTCCACGCCGCCCCACTCCAGGTTGTCCCACCATTCCTTCTCGCAGTACACCTTGGGGGCCTTGGTGTTGTCTCCGACAGTCGGCAGACGCCTAAGGCTCCAGCAGCCCCTGATGTTGATGGCCTCGAGGTTAGGGGAAGACATCCTACACCCACAGATGCTCTGCAGCTTGGGGAGCTCACACAGGTGGATGTACTTCAGCTTGGGAAATTCTATAATTTTATCCTGCTCTTGAAGCTCGGGTCCCAATGGGAATACCTCTCTGAGATCACCACATTGCACTATCTCGAGGGTCTCCAGTGCACCCAAGGTGACCGAAGGTGTGGCCAAGACGAGCACACGTATGAGCCTGGGGCAGTAATCTAGGTGCAAGAATACCAGACTTTCAAAGTTACCAGAGTGTTTAATGTGCGTTGTGGCCATTGTCCAGTCCCAGTCCCGGATATAGCGTGCTGTCAGGAGCTGGGACGCCCAGAATGTCTCCAGACTCTGGAAGCCTGTGGAAACATTATCAGAGAACATACCTTGGCCGGCCATGGGAATAGTGAAGACCGCGTGTAACTTGGGGCACCTCTCCACTCGGCACCATATTAGACGGATCCATTCTGATCTTTGGGGAGGTGCAAGGACACTGGTGATGGAAGGGTTATCATACACATGCAACGATGAAACCCCGTTGCATATAAAATCAGGCAATAATAAGGCACTGGTATTCGCATCCTCCAAAAGTATTTCCCGATAAATCAAGAAGCTCCAACATCTCCATCTCTGAGAACACATCGTTGTTAAAGCAGCACGTGGACTTTCTTACACGGAGCTTGCGAATGTTGCGCAGCCGTTCCCGTAAATGGCTCATGTCCCAGTTATTGGCTCCCATCACGATTAGCTCTCTGAGCTGGGTCATGAGATCCATCATCCGTGCTGACAATATCTGATCCCAATCTGTGTAGTGCAGGTCAAGCACCCACAAGCTTTGGAAGCATTCCCATAACATCGTGGTGCTGCTGTCCAACTCCTTGTCTGAATTTGTGTCGTAATGATGTGCATTGCTTGTTCTTGTTCAGAGGTCTTGGCAGTGCAGAAGTGACAGGAATCTCAGGCTATGGCAACAGAGGAATGGAGGCGATGAGAAGCTAAAGGTACACCTCGAGAGCTTGAGCACGCCGAGCAGGTGTGAGTGCTGAAACATGTCGTCAGGCATAACTCCAGAAGAGCTCAGCTCAAATCCACACGTTGATGTGGAAATCCAGTACTGCATATGCTCAGTAGAGCTTGCCAAGTGAGAAGAAGGCATTATTGTTGACTCACCGGTATTATGCCGATTGTCAACGTCCAACAGACGCACCTCATGCTGCAGAACATCGCCAACTTGCCATGCTTTTGTCAATGTTGATAGAACTGTGGATCGTATAGGCTTAGGGATTAGCAGTAGTTCTACCTTCTTGAGCTCTTGGTGCCGGCCATGGTGCCGGTGATGGCAGAGAGTAGTGGGGTGGATGCGGCTGAGATGTATGGGCAGTGGTGGCGGCGGAGCTTCCCATCGCTTCAGTGCCTCCCTCTGGATCGGATAGGGTTAGGAGTAGGGAACAGTGGCGGTGACGAACCTCGTACCCTATGCCCCTGGTCCCCACCTCCTCTTTATAGCACTGCGTGATAGGGGGCCACCAGTCTTGCTTGGGCTGGACGCCCCCGATTAGGGCGTGGGTCAAGGGCCCAATGAGCCGTTGGGCCCATTGGTGAAGAGATCAACCTAACATTCTCCCCTTGATCTCATCATATACTTTTAACTTTTATACTTTGGAATAACTCTTTTCAAAGTACTAGTTCCATCACAGATTTGCATGTAGAGCATGTCTCATCATCACGGTTCATTTTCGATAGAATCAACACCTACAACACACTCCTCTGTTTTGAAACAGATTCTTTAACCTTGGGCCCTTTTATTGTCCGGAAATATTAGACTATACCATAAAACCCATGTCGACTGTGTGTTCTCCGAACACACTGGACGGTAAGCCTTTAATAAGCAGATCTGCAAATACTTGTCTGTTGCTTTCATGCTCCAAGCATTTCAACATAATTCCAGACTTTCTCCTTAACAACGTATAACTTTGTGTCAATGTGTTTGGCACCAACACTTGACTCGTTGTCATAGGAGCGAAAGACTTAAAATAGTTATCGCTGTTGGCAACCATTATCAATTCCGGGTACAGGTCTCCTTAACCATTTTGCCTGTCCCTCAGCCTCATATCAAGCTATAAAATATCTTTGCATCACATTGATGATAATTGTTTCATTCTTTGGAGCTTTTCCACACAAAAACCTCCAAGTATGAAAGTTAGCGACAATTGTGGATTTCGCTATACATTTCACAAGTCATGTCTTTGTACTCACAATCTTTTGAGAGCATTTATTTCTTTCAGCATGAGGCCGATATCTTTGACTCCATTCCAGTGATCTATATATGGACTGGACATTGCCAAAACAACCCGGATATGTGAACTGTGTCAGGGCAATATATTGAGCTTCCAACAGCTAAAGCATATGGTACCATATCCGTTTCAATCTTTTCTCGTCAACTTTTGGAACACCATAGTTTCCACTTCCATTACCCTTGACTGTAAGAACAGGCGTAGGTTTTCTCGCATGCATACTTTAGAGACCTTTCTTAGCATGTCCATTGGACATCCCTAATACCCCCTTTTATTCTTTTCTTCGTGAATCTCGATACTTATAACGAGAGACACTCTACCGAGAACATTCTTTTGAACTTTGAGGACAAGAACTTCTTTTCTCCTCCTGCAGTAGGTTGACATCACCACTAGCAAGTAGGATGTCATCCACATGCACATGATTAGGAAATGAATTTCCCATTCTATAACTTTGCACGAATACAATTGTCCTCTCATTTTCTTTAACCCAAAACAACATTTGATTGCTTTAGTCCATAAAAGACTTCTTCAGGCAGTATCCCCTGTGTTCTTTACTTTTTCATCTGATATAACTCAGATCATGATGTGCTACCAACACTCATTGTAATCTATTCTGTGCAAAACGCGCAAAAACCTTTCGATTTAAGTCGTGTTTTACACATTTACATATATCCTTTGGAGTCACATTGACCTTGTAGACCCTTTAAACCTACTGTTTATGCTCCATTGGAAATTACTTATGAGTCCCAAAGATCGTTGGGATTCACCAATTTTATTTCATCTCACATAGTCTCTTATCATTTAGATAAGCAGACACTTCTCAAAGCTCGAATGAGCGCTTTAAATGAGGTGGGATCAACCTCTGTTTGAATTTCACTAACATAAACTTTATAGTAATCGGAAGTATCTGATTTTCTCATTCCTTGAGACCATCAGTGTCTCAGGTACTGGCACTTCTTTCATATGGGGATGTTGTTGCTCTGTCATTTCAAGAGGCAAACTAATTCTATAGTCTTTCATTTCCAAGAGGCAATAGGTTTTACATGGACCTGTATCATAAGATCCATGTTTACTCAGTCATCCTTTATAGAGCTAACAACATGTGTTGTATAGGTCATACAACATGCTCCCCCCAGATTACTCCATCTTCACTAAAAATGACGTATCTTTAAACTTTATAATTTGAGTTTATTCTGTTAAAACTTTCTTCTTTATGGCACTTTAAGCACCGTCTTAGTGTTCCTTACTCTGCTTTTGGAATTGTAAAAAATCCAGAAATACAACTATTTCATTTCTTTAGGGGTATTAGTATGACCGTCGTACTCCCCCAGACGATCACATTCTTCATCACATTATCTAAAGTATAGGGGAGTTTCATCATTCTTAATTTATCTCATATATCTTTCTCCCCCTCGAAATGTGGCAAGAACTTTTCTGCCACAATTTCGAAAAACCATTCATAACTCTTGTGAATGAGGAAACTTCGATTATCTACTTCATTTATCTGGAGTACTTTTTTCTCATTCCATTTCAGAAACTCAACAAAGTTCTTTATCATTAGTACTTTTGCAAGTCACACTTGCATAGCATTCTTATCTTTAGGTTCGTCTGTAACTTTTATTCTCTTTGGATTTATTGAGTGCATAATGACCGTTACACATAAGATGTACGGTTGATACTAGGAAAGCATAATAGCTACTCCATACTTTTCTCCCAGAGTGGGACACATTAAAAGCACATGAGTCATCATGTCTTTCTCCTTTCATACAGGATAAGTCTGAGAAAATTTCTGCTGCCATCCGGGTTACGCAGGGATTTTCCCAGACTTATCCTGCCATGCGGGTTTTATCATAATCATCTTTTTCCTCCATGCGGGTAATTCCCTATAAGAGACATAAATGCCAGAATTGGCTCTTTTGACTGCATATTCAGTCATCAAATTTATAAATAAATCCGAATGCTCTTTGACACACATGCTTGATCCGACGTTGGTCAAATTAAACACGCATGTTGCTTGTTTTATCTCAAATCATGGAGAGTACATGAAAGACATTCGTCAACCAAGACTCTCAATGATCTATCTCTTTTCTTTTGAAACCATTCTTTAGAGAGAACATACTATCTCACGTTATGACCTTTCTTGGTCATCTTTCGGGTCACAAGTACCCAACCATTCGCTTTCATGAATGAAAGCATGGAAACCTTTTAGTCTGAGAAAACTTAGCCAATAATCAACAATAATGAGCATAAAAATAACCCTACGTTGGTCTGGTTAAAAAATATGCACATTAAACTTTTGCAGAACTTCCTTTTTATACTCTAAATCATCGTTGTGGTAGAATTAGAATAAAACTCATTCTTCTACATTAATTCCATATCACTGCTGGGCGGAAATGGAAATAATGCATATAACTCGTAAACAATGTGATGATAGCATTTCTATTAAACAACTTTGCCCAGAAATAATAATCATCATCAACTTTATTGCAGCAGAAACAAGAAATATACATTTCTCTAGTTCAAGAGCATTTCTTTATCATTAACTGTTCTCTGAAAATTGATCACTTCGATACAAAATTTATCAGAGATTTAAGCTTTGAACATAAGACTCATAAAATTATAGTACTGTTATCAACAACGTTGGTCAGAAAATAACAATACCATATTTTGACTTACAAACATATCTTTCTTTTGTCATAGCAGAAACTATCTGCATCTGATTTCACCCACAAAGTGAAAAAACTTCTCTCAAAAAACTGTTCATCCAATTAAATTTTCCCGTTGGTTCCAATTTAATTGGAGGATAATATTTTTTCTTTGCAGCGGAAACTTTCTGAATCTATTCAGAAACAATTCTATACTCTTTTACTCTCTAAGCAATTTCAACCGACCGGTTCAAAAATGCATTGGAGAAACAACAATTTAATCTTTTACTTTAGTTCTATTAATTTTTTTTAAAGAGCACTTTAATTTATTTGCAGCGGAAAACATGAATTAAAAATTCATGAACTTTTTTATTTTCAGAAGCATTACTTCCACTTTTCTATTTTCTAAACAAAAAATTTCTCTGAATATTTTGGATAGAAAAACTGTATTTAAGTTTGCCCAAAACTGGACAGAAAATAAAAACGCGAACTGACCAAACGGCCCCCAACGCGCGCCAGCGCGCAGCCCACGGCCTGCTGGTTGAGCGACTGTGTCCTGGCGGGTGACCAAAATGGGCCTAGCCCAGCAGCCTGTTCCACCAACTGCTTTCAGCCCAAAGGGCTCACGGCAGGGCAAGGTTATCTTTCTGGACCGTTCGATTGCATCGAACGATGCAGCGATCTTCTCGCTCAAACAAAACACGGGGAGAGACCCCGACCCGAACCCTAGCCTCCATTCGACTCGATCCTGTTCCCTTCTTCGGTCTCTCAGGCAGACGGCGGATCCCCGGTCGCCTGCCCCGGTCGCCGGGCGACCCGGCCGAGCCCAGCCGCCGACGGCGAGGCTCCCCGGCGCGGAGAGCGTCTCCTTTCCTTTTCTCCTCTTAGCAACAGAGAGAGAGAGAGAGGTCCGGTCGAACCTTCCTCTGATCCCCGTCGCCGGGCCACTGTGCCGCGCCGCGCCTGGCCGCCGGCGACGGCGGCGATGGCCACCGCGCCGCGCTTTCTCTTCCTCCCCTTCTTTCTTTCTCCATCCACCACCGCCTACTGTTTAGTGAGAGAGAGAGCCGCAACGGCTCCCGCTGCTACCCTGTGCCGGCGTGCGTCTGAAGACGGCGCCCCTGCCGACCCTTTTGCCGGCGTGCGCGAGCACCCTAGGGTGTACGCACCGCCGTCAAGCGGCTCGGTGGTGGTGCCCTTTGCCCCCGAAGGGGTGGTGTTCTTCTTCCGGACGGCTCGGCTTGCCGATGCCCGTCCGGATCGAGAGGAACGGCGCGGCCTTGCGGCGGCGCTGCTTTCTCCAGTGAGGAAACTTTCTTTGCCCTGTCAATTAGGGTTCTTTGGGGAGGGGAGGAAAGATTTTCTTTTGTGTTATTTTCTACTGAAAATCCTAAACCAAACCTTGTCTGATACCATTGATAGAACCGTGGATCGTATAGGCTTAGGGATTAGCAGTAGTTCTACCTTCTCGAGCTCCTGGTGCCGGCCATGATGCCGGTGATGGCAGAGAGTAGTGGGGTGGATGCGGCTGAGATGTATGGGCAGTGGCGGCGGCGGAGCTTCCCATCGCTTCAGTGCCTCCCTCTGGATCAGATAGGGTTAGGAGTAGGGAACAGTGGCGGTGACGAACCTCGTACCCTGTGCCCCTGGTCCCCACCTCTTCTTTATAGCACTGCGCGATAGGGGCCCACCAGCCTTGCTTGGGCTGGACACCCCCGATCAGGGCGTGGGTCAAGGGCCCGATGAGCCGTTGGGCCCATTAGTAGAGAGATCAACCTAACAAATGTCGGTCAGCGCAATGATCGTGTCGCATACCCAATAGTTACTGGTGTGGGCAGGCCAGTCGTAGTCAACAATAGGAGAGCCGATGCAGCATTGTTTCAGCACATACAAGGCACACCCAACAAAAATTGTTGGATCAATGATACTGTGGCCATTCTTACTGTGAAAAGTTGCCACAGCACCCGGGATTCCCGCTTATCTAGTCCGTTCGGCCCTTTCAAGATTCGTGCGGTGGTCTGCAGTGTCAGGTTACTTAACCAGGCAAACAGTGGCGCTACAGCGGCACTCCTAGGCTGCAGCAGGCACGGTGGGTACTAGTACAGTGGCGTATGCCAGAGGGTCAGACGATTAGACATGGCATGCTTGGCAGGCCCTGCGCTGCATGCTTGCACAGTGATGAGAGTAGTATATCATGTGAACCCGGTCACCTAATGTTACTAGCTTGTAAAAGAAAATTATTACTCACATCCATTCCTGTATGAAGATCATAGGGCTAGTCAGGGAGAGTAAGTATAAGAGCAGGGCACGGTCAACTTTGTCAGTCTTTTTGACCCGTCTAATAGGGTCGCAGGCTGGCTTAGGTGCATAATAGGACTGGGCAGTAGGTGCATGTAGACTAGCCTGTATGGCGACATGCATGACAGGTCACTGTTCATGAGTGTGACTCATGCAGCAGGCTTATCCTGCATGGTCGGTTTTGTGATGCAATGTTCGTGAGAGCTCACAGCGGAGTTACTTTTTAATAATATATATACGGCGGATAATATTTGAGAAGGTATATGCTTCGGAGCGCCTCTATCCTGGCCGCATGCATTCCTCGGGATAGACGAGGTCATGGCACGGTCAAAGTTCATCTTCAGGTTTTACAGTTCATAACCTACGAAGTGGTGAACCTACAAAGTGGTAGGCCACTGCTCGCCTGACCCTGCTACATGCTACCTAGACAAAAGACACCAGGAAGCGGACAAGGACAAGAAAACTCACAAAAAGTCCCTGTATGCATGCGCGGAAGTGTTCTCTCTCTTTATCTCTCATGTCCTTGCTAGCATTTGGGTTGTGTTGCAGAGAAAGAGGGATGCCGCAGATTGGACCGCCATTAGAGGGCTGGCTACTCCCTTAAGAAAAAAGTGTGGGCTTTGAATGAGAGAGAACGTGGGGCTGAGAGAACAACTCGCTTTAAGAAACTGAAGGGAGAGAACCTGTGAGAGGAGTGAGAGAGAGAAACAGTGTCATTCTGAACTTCCTATTTTTAACTTGAGTGTGAGAGTATGAGAGAAAGCCTTTTATTTTCGTAGATAAAAGAGAGCTTGTGCAGCATATGAGAGGGTGATAAAAGAGATAGCTTGTGTGAGAGAGATTGAGCATGCATGTGACAAAGCTTTGAAGGAGAGACATGCATGGACCTCATACAATAATGCTTTTTGTGTTGGGAGATGCTGGGCACTGTGTGGAAAACAACAAAACCGCACAGGTCTACTGCCGGCCACTATTCCTGGGGAGGACCTATGAAGCAGACGTACAGAAGTACTCCTGCTAATCGAGAGTTTAAGCGCCCACAGGTTCTCCTCGCATCTCGAGACACACAACAGTGACGGATGGCCAAGATTGCAGGGCTCCGAAGCATCTGCGTGAAAAATCCACGTCCTATATACGGCTGTATTTGACCGTGATGGCTCACGGTGTCATCTGCCATATTTTTAGGTGAAACCAGGCCAGAAAAAGCAGTGCTAGACTAGGCCCAGGATTGTCTATTTTTTGTCTTTATGCATGCGCTTAATAAGGCACCAGTTCTGCTAATGCATCTGTTAGCTACAATGTGACGCACAAATCTTGAGGCACCATATTCTGAATAATGGCTCAGATAAGGGGGTGCCTAGGCACCAGGGAGCTAAAAATCCACTCTCTTCACATAGCAGCTGCATGAAACTTGTGCAGCCTCATGGTGCAGTAGATAAGACCAAAGCTCCTGCGGATCTCGTCGATCTCTTGAAGCTGAAAGAACAACATCCGTTGAGGTGCTCTTCTTCACATTGTCTATCATCTTGGGGTCAAGACGAAACCTCCCTTGAAAAGTCCACAGCATCTTGCTATTGGCATATACCAAATTTATATACATCAATCACATCATTGCTTCCATTGTGCAGAATCACAAAGAATCTGCGATTCTGTGTGGCTTGATAGATCTCTCTGACAACCCGTGCTATCACAGTTCGGGAGCCCTGGCCTAACCCATTGAAATCATCATCCTGGTCTTGTTTATCAAATATCTCCATCACCCACTCGGGAAGCTTCAGCTGCTTTGCAATTTCCCTCTGCATTGCTCTTGTGCTCTCCCACTTTGAGCAGTCGACGTGGATGATTTTCTCAAACTCCAGCCTTGTGGGTGTCGTGGTTCTAACTCTGACAGTGATGTAGGGGGGTAAGTATGGAGAGGCAAGGTCTTAGCTATGGAGAAGTTGTAAGCACGCGAGGTTTACGAGTTCAGGCCCTTCTCGGAGGAAGTAATAGCCCTACGTCTCGGAGCCCGGAGGCGGTCGACTGGATTATGCGTGTATGAATTACAGGGGTGCAAACCCTTGATACTGAGGAGGGGGTGGCTTATATAGAGTTCGCCAGCCCTCTCCTGCCCTCAGTAATGCAGGGTTTAAGGTACATTAAGGTTGGACGTTACTAATAACGCCCCTAATCAAGTGCTATGATGACCATAAAGACTATTTAATGACCGACCGTTTGCCTGCGGAGTGACTTTAGATCTCCTGGCAGTCGAGTGGTTGGCTTCGTGGTCGAGTGGTAGCTTCTTGGTCGAGTGTCTTGAACCCGTCGAGTGGGTACCTTCAAGTCGATTGAAGGATGACTTCTTCTAAGGACGTCCTTGGGCAGGGCTCTTAGGACAGGTCCGTGCCCCTACCCTAGGTACATAGCTTCATCATTAGCCCCCGAATGGATCGAGGTTAGAGTGGGGAAAGAGTTGGGGATCTTTCCGACTGGTTCTTTGGGCTACATGAGTGCCTCGTTTTGGATCAATCGTCACGGATGACGTCATCAACCTCTTTCAGTCGCCTTGATCCATTCCAGGCCTTTTGTCGAGTGAATTACCTTGCTTGTGAAGCTCCGAATGATGGTGTGAAAGGGATCTTCTGTCTGACGAATTGTTCTGCAACCCGCGGATTTCGCGGGATTTGAATTTCGGGAAGTGCGCGGGACGGGAGCGGCCGCAGTAATCGGATGTGATAAGGCGGAAGCTCCTCGATTTCTGCGCCACCTTTTTCGCCACATACTGCGCGCGCGTCTGCTGCGGGGTTTGACGGGATAGCCTGGGCCTACCAGTCAGCCACTCGGAAGCGGCCTCTTATAAGCCGCCGGCTCGGGGTTTCCAAACAGTGCGCTCTCTCCTTTCTTTCTCCCTTCGCAAGGTCCTCCGCCACCTCCGCTCTCACCTTAGCGCCGCAGGCCCGTTCAAGATTTGCCGGCGACGATGGTGAAGGACAAGACGTCCACTCTGGAGCGCGCGAAGAAGGCGGCGGCGCAGGGGAAAGGGAAGAAGTCCGCTCGAGGCGGATCTTCCTCAAGGACTGCTCTGCCCAGAGGCTGGATCCAGGGCGACTGGATGCCGTCGGTGATTCGGCAGGAAGATCTTGATGATATGGTTGAGGGAGGAGTCATTCCTCACAAAGCTGCGCGTCTCCCGGGGAGAGACGTCGAGCCCCAACCTCGGGATGGTGAGTGTGTCCTCCTCACCACCCATATCGATCGCGGGTTTTCTCTACCTCCTCATCCTTTTTCCGGAGCTTTCTGAACTTCTTCGGAGCGCAGCTCCACCACTTCACTCCCAATTCTATCGTGTATCTTGACGCTTTCATTTCCTTGTGTGAGGGTTTCTTGGGTTGCCGCCCCCATTGGGGACTCTTTAAGCACATCTTCACTTGCCGCTCCCAATCGGTCAAGAAGGCCAAGTCGAGTGACGAAAGGACGCAGGTGATCCAGCTGTGCGGGGGCCTGGCGATCCAGACGAGGGGAAAAAGTTCTTCTCCATCTATCACTTTCCCAGAGTCGGTCCGTGGTTGGCAGGCGACCTGGTTTTACTGTAAAGACCAGGCGACCCCAGGATAGTCGACTGGGCTTCCCCCTTTCTCTCTTGACCGAGCTCAAAAACCTGCTTCTCTGAAAGTGACGCCGGAAGAAAAGGCCCAAGTCAAAGTGCTGGTTGGTCGAGTGGTTCAGCTTGTCCGCGATTGCGTGACTGGCATGGACTTGCTGGAGGTCTTCCTTTGGAGGCGCATCCAACCTCTCCAGGCTCGTGACCACCCGATGTGGCTGTACTCGGGTCTCGAAGACACCACTCGGATCCACCCGGAGGAGGTCACTGATGAGATGTTGGAGGGGTGGCTGTCGAGCATCACAGGAAACAAAGACAACCCCCGAGGAGCCCGGAGGGTTCCTCCACTCGACAACACATACGAAGTGGACCAGGTCTGACTTTATGCTCCCGACTGAAATCTTGTTTTCTTCATTGGTCTTCTTTGAATTGGTCGATTGACTTTTGTCTTGTCTGTTGTTTTCCAGGCAACTACTGAGATGTACTCGACGCCCAACGGGGCACATGAGCCAACTGAGGAAGGGGAGGCGAGCGGAGGTGAGAGTGGAGACGAACAAGGCGAGTGGGAATCCGATGGCGAAGGAGAGGGAGACGACGACGTCGACTCCAGCGAAGAGGAGGAGGAGGAGGTTGAACCCCCCCGCTCGGAGAGGCGATCCAAGCTTACACACGATCCAGCGCGGGAACGTGGTAAGGCGACTGCTCCCGTTGGGCAGTCGTCGAAACGCCCTCGGACCTCTTCTCCTACGCCGACCGAAAAGGCTCCCAAGCACCCACGCGCGACGCCGTCCAAGCCGCCCAAGGCTCTGCCCAAGATGAAGATGACTGTCCCCACCATTTCTGGGTAATAATAAAACTTGTTTTCCTTTGTCGACCGTGGACAGATCCTTGGTCGATTCATTGAGCCAACTGACTGACTTTCGAGATTTGCAGTGCTGCTACTTCTGAGCTCTCCGCCAAGGACGACGATCAAGAGATGGAGGATGCTGTTACCTCCAACCCTGGTACGATTACTGATGTTCTGCCTTGAGTCGACTGGACATTTATTGCAACTCTGGTCGATTGAATTTTTCCTTGTAGCTCCTCCTCATGTTATCAACCTCCCGGATGACGACGACGTGCCGCTGAGAGTGAGGCGGAACAGGAGAGCGTCGGCTGGCGAGACCCCCCCAATCTGCTCCGGCGTCTGAGGCCGTAGCTCGGGATGGTGGTGACACCACTCGGGCTTCTGTGACTTTTGTTGTTCCTTTGACGAGCGTGCAGCCCTCGACGTCAACTGCGGATCCGCCTTCGCTCTTTGCCACACACCACGTCCCTGAGGACCAAGTGGATGCAGCTAAGGAAGTTGTACGCCAGGCAGGGATCATGATGGAGCAGGTCAAGGTGGTTCAAGAAGCCAGCCAAGCAGCTTATGACGCGAGTTCAGCTCTTTAGAGTAACGTCCAGGTCAGTCGATTCACTGTTTGTTCTGTTAGGGTATGATGTCTGAAGAATCTCTTTTCTGAAGATCTTTAAATCTGTACACCCACTGGGTGTGTCTGTTAAGTCTTGGACGAGTGGGGGCACGCTTAGTGCACCCACTGGGTGTAGTCCCCGAGACTACGGTGGACTGCTGGCAGTCGACTGTAGTCTTTATATTGTGTTGCAGTAGTTGTACTTCTTCACTCGGTCTGGTCAGGCCATGTCGAGTGAAACTGTATCCGGTCGACTGCGAGCAGTCGATTTTTTTTACAAAACCAGTGGGGGCACGCTGAGTGCACCCACTGGGTGTAGTCCCCGAGACTACTGTTGAATGTTTTTGATTCAGCTGTAGTCTTAGAAGCGCCATCATTGTCTCTTGGTTACTCGGAAGCAACTTATCTTGGACCTCTGTCGACTGATTTTTGTAGAAATCCTGTGGACTTGTGGCTCTCTATACTGAGTTGGAGAACAAGCAGATCCAACTCAACCTTGACTTGAAGCTTGCTCAACAGAACCTGCAGAAGGCGCAAGAAGAAGCAAAAGGTATGGCTGACGAGGTTTCTCATTCTTGACGAGTGACTTTTCTTTCTTGCCCGTTCTTGATGTTGAGCTCACTCGACGTTCTATAGATAAACTAGAGGAAGCTCTGAAGAAGAAGGATCGAGATCTTGCCGAAGCGCAGAAGGAGGCCTCGAGCAAAACGAAGCTTGCAGAAGAGAAACTGGCTTCGGTCGGAACTCTTGAGCAGGAGAACTCCAGACTGAAAGCTGCTCTCGAGATAGCTAATCAAGAGGTCAGCCGACTGAAGAACGACAAGATGGTTCTGCACGACAAGGCGGGTGAGCTTGCGGGGAAGGTGAACGATCTGGAGGTTTATCTTGGTGGGCTCGCCAAGAAGCTGTTCGTCATGCTTGAAGGTAGTTACTCCGACCCGACTGTTTTCCAGTTACCAAGCTTGTGTAGGGTCACTGTCTTATTCTTGAATCATGTTCGCAGAGTTCTGCCAGAGCTTCGAAGAGGAAACCAGTCGAGTGGAGCCAGGCTTGGATCCTGCCAATTCTCTCGTGAAGGACGAGGGTGCTATGAACGTGCTCCGACTGGAGTCTCGTGTTACCAGCGTTGTAGACTATCTCGCCCGGCTGAAGGTTGTGATGTCGCGGATCGACACATCACTCTGGCCTGGGACGACGCTTCAGAACGACCTCGAGTCCCTGATGACTCGACTTAATGAAGTCCCAGGTCGAGTGGCGGAATGGAAGAAATCTTCTGCTAGATGTGGTGCTGATGTCGCTCTGTCTCTGGTCCGCGTCCATTGCAAGGAGGCGCGAGAAGAGAAGCTGGCCGCCATTCAAGTTGCCAATACCAGGAAGCACAGCTTTCAAGACTTCATGGAGACTTTCATCGCTGCTGCTACCCGTATTGCAGACGGGATCGACTTGGACGAGTTCGTCGCCCCTTCCAGCCCTCCGCTTGAGGAATAAAAACTTTTATGCTTCGCTTTAAATTTGCCTCGGAATGCCGAGTGGATTTGTAACCGTTAAACTCTGCCGAGCCGAGGGCTCGAGTACTTTGATCTGAGGTCTGGGACCTTTAGGCCTTATCTGAACTTGATTTCTCGTTGAATATCTTCATGGTTTGATCCGTCGAGTGGAACTTGATCTTCACTCGGAACAACCTTGTATTTGTAGCGTAACTCCGAAGGAGAAGGTAGCAGTCGACTTGCGCCTCGTCGTCCTTGCGGATTGGGTTGTGTCCTGTACTTAGGACAGCGCTGGGCTGCAGCTAAACCCCCGAGTGAGAGGTTCGCTCTCACTCGGTAGGATTTTAAAACACTTAGGCGAGCACTGGGCTGCAGCTAAGCCCCCGAGTGGGAGGTTTGCTCGCCACTCGGTAGGATTTTTAAACACTTAGGCGAGCACTGTGCTACAGCTAAGCCCCCGAGTGGGAGTCTGGCTCGCCACTCGGTAGGATTTTTAAACACTTAGGCGAGCACTGGGCTGCAGCTAAGCCCCCGAGTGGGAGTCTGGCTCGCCACTCGGTAGGATTTTTCAAACTTAGGCGAAACGGATTCGCAGCTAAGTCACCCACTGGGGGATTTCGTATGCAAACAAAAGTGACATCAATTATTGGAACACTCTTGTCTTTGATAAAAATGAACTGCAGAAGTTTTTCTTATTACATCTCGCCCGAGGGAGAATTCAAGTGTAAAAGGGGCGGAGCAGTTCCGCATTCCAAGCTCGCGGCTCGTCGATCTGGCGATCAACATTGTAGAGGTGGTATGCTCCATTGTGGAGGACTCTGGTGACGATGAAGGGGCCTTCCCAAGTAGGAGCAAGCTTGTGTGGTTTCTGTTGATCCACTCGGAGGACCAAATCTCCTTCTTGGAAGGCTCGACTCTTCACATTCCTGGCGTGGAATCGACGCAAGTCTTGCTGATAAATGGTCGATCTGATCAGGGCCATCTCCCTCTCTTCTTCTAGGAGGTCGACTGCGTCTTGCCGGGCTTGTTCTGCTTCATCTTCGGTATAAAGTTTGACTCGGGGTGCGTTGTGAAGAAGATCACTTGGCAGAACTGCTTCGGCTCCATAAACCAGAAAGAATGGAGTTCTTCCAGTCGACCGGTTCGGGGTGGTCCTCAATCCCCACAGAACTGACGGAAGCTTGTCGACCCAAGCACCCGCCGCGTGCTTGAGATCACGCATCAGTCGAGGCTTTAGTCCTTTGAGAATCAGACCATTTGCTCTCTCAGCTTGTCCATTTGACTGGGGATGGGCGACCGATGCGTAGTCGACTCGTGTGCCCTGTGAGGCGCAAAAAGCTCTGAATTTGTCCGAATCAAAGTTTGATCAGTTGTCAGTGATGATGCTATGTGGGACTCCATATTTGAATGTTAACCCCCTGACGAAACTGATAGCAGGGCAAGCATCAAGATTCTTGATAGGCTTAGCTTCAATCCATTTGGTAACTTGTCGACTGCCACGAGCACATGTGTGAAACCGCTCCTGCCTGTTCTCAGTGGGCCAACCATGTCTAGTCCCCAAACAGCAAAGGGCCAGACGAGTGGAATGGTCTTCAGGGCTGATGCAGGCTTGTGTGACATGTTGGAGTAGAACTGACACCCTCCACACTTGTCGACTATCTCCTTTGCCATCTCATTTGCTCTTGGCCAGTAAAATCCCGCTCGGTATGCTTTAGCCACAATGGTCTGAGAAGACGCATGGTGACCACAGGTCCCCGAGTGGATATCATCAAGGATTATCTGGTCCTCTTCTAGTGTTATGCACTTCTGACCGATTCCAGTCGCGCTTTCTCTATACAACTGTCCCTTTATGAGTGTGAAGGCCTTGGATCGGCGGACGATCTGTCGAGCCTCTTCCTCGTCCTCCGGGAGTTCTTTCCTTAGGATATACGTGATGTACGGTATCGTCCAGTCGGGAGTGATTGCCAAGACTTCCATGATTAGGTCGACCACAGCAGGGACTTCGACTTCAGTCAGATCTGTGGCACTTTTCGGCTGCGGGGCTTCTTCTGTAAAATGATCTTCTTGGACTGACGGCGAGTGGATGTGCTCCAGGAACACGTTGCTGGGGATGGCTTCTCTCTTGGAGCCTATCTTTGCCAAATCATCAGCCGCCTGATTTTTCAGTCGGGGGATGCGATGAAGCTCTAACCCTTCGAATTTCTTTTCTAACTTTCTCACTGCATTGCAATAACTAGTCATTGCCGGACTTCTGACGTCCCACTCCTTCATCACTTGATTAACCACCAAATCTGAGTCGCCATAGACCATGAGGCGACGGACGCCGAGTGAAATGGCCATGCGCAACCCATACAAAAGTGCTTCATATTCTGCTTCATTATTGGAGGAATCGAAGTGAATCTGGAGAACGTATCTGAGCTTATCTCCTCGGGGGGAGACTAATACTACCCCAGCACCGGAACCGTTCAGCATCTTAGATCCATCGAAGAACATGGTCCAGTGCTCCGAGTGAACTTGAGTTGGAAGTTGCTGTTCATCCACTCGGCGACGAAATCTGCGATTGCTTGGGACTTGATAGCCTTCTTTGCTTCAAACTTGATATCTAAGGGAAGAAGTTCAATCGCCCACTTAGCCACTCGACCAGTTGCATCTCTGTTGTGCAGAATCCCTGACAGTGGGGCGTCGCTGACGACTGTAATGGAGTGGTCAGAGAAGTAATGTGCAACCTTCTTCGTGGTCATATAAATCCCATATACAAGCTTCTGGTAATGAGGATATCTTTGCTTTGAAGGGGTCAAAACTTCAGACACATAATAAACTGGGCGCTGAACTCTGAAGGCCTTTCCTTCTTCTTCCCGCTCGACCGTAAGTACTGTACTTACAACTTGTCCTGTGGCTGCAATGTAAAGCAGCAGAGGCTCTTTGCTGATTGGGGCAGCAAGCACCGGCTGGGTGGAGAGCAGAGCTTTGAGCTCTGCAAATGCTGCATCAGCTTCTGGAGTCCACTCGAATTTGTCAGACTTCTTCATAAGTCGGTAAAGAGGCAACGCCTTTTCACCGAGAAGAGAAATGAATCGACTTAGAGCGGCCAAGCAGCCTGTAAGCTTTTGGACATCGTGCACACGCACAGGACGCTTCATCCGGAGTATGGTACCAACTTTTTCAGGATTGGCGTCGATCCCCCGTTCGGAAACGAGAAAACCGAGTAACTTTCCACCTGGAACTCCGAATGTGCACTTTGATGGATTGAGTTTGATATCATACCTCCTGAGGTTGGCAAAGGTTTCAGCAAGGTCAGTCGTAGGTCGGAACCTTTCCGTGACTTGACCACAATATCATCCATGTATTCCTCCACATTCCGACTGATTTGAGTGAGTAAACACTTCTGAATCATCCTCATGAACGTGGCTCCGGCATTCTTGAGGCCGAATGGCATGGTGACGTAACAGAAGCATCCGAATGGAGTGATGAAAGCCGTTTTGCTCTCATCGGGTCCATACAGACAGATCTGATGGTACCCGGAATAGGCGTCTAGAAAAGACAATCTCTCGCACCCCGCGGTCGAGTCGACTATTTGGTCGATGCGAGGGAGAGGAAAATGATCTTTCGGGCAGGCCCGATTGATATGTTTAAAATCAATGCACATGCGAAGTGACTTGTCCTTCTTGGGGACCATGACGACATTGGCGAGCCACTCGGAGTGGTAAATCTCTCGGATGAACTCCGCTGCTAAGAGCCGAGCCACCTCCTCGCCAATAGCTTTCTTCTTCTGGACGGCGGACCATCGAAGATGTTCTTTCACAGGCTTGAATTTTGGGTCGACTCGTAGACGGTGCTCAGCCAGCTCTCTGGGAACTCCAGGCATGTCAGAGGGTTTCCATGCGAAGATGTCCCAGTTCTCACGGAGGAGCTAGACGAGCGCTTCTTCCTATTTGGAGTCGAGCGTCGTTGAGATGTGAGTCGGGGCAGCATTGGGGTCGGTCGGGTGAATGTGGGCTGGCTTTGTTTTGCCGGACGACTGAAAAGCTAATTCTGAAGCAGGCTTCTTAGCTCGTAACAATTCACTCGGATCGGCAGTCTTCTGGTACTCTTGCAGCTCGACCACTGCCATCTGAGCATCAGCGATCTTTGAGCCTTTCTGAAAACACTCTTTTGCTTTCTTTCGGTTGCCTGTAACAGTGATCACACCTCTGGGGCTAGGCATCTTCAGTTTGAGATACACGTAACACGGTCGAGCCATGAAGTGTGCATAAGCTGGCCTGCCCAAAATGGCATGATAAGCACTCTGGAAGTCCACAACCTTGAATGTCAACTTTTCCTTGCGGTAATTCTTTGAATCACCGAAAACCACATCAAGAGCAATCTGGCCGAGTGATTCGGCTTTCTTCCCGGGAATGACTCCGTGGAAGCTCATGTTACTGGTACTGAGCCTGGACATCGGAATGCCCATCCCTTTCAATGTTTCTGCATACAGTATGTTCAGGCCACTGCCACCATCCATCAGGACTTTGGTCAGTCGAGTGCCTTCGACAACTGGGTCGACCACCAAAGCTTGCCTCCCAGGGGTGGCAATGTGCGTAGGGTGATCAGACTGGTCGAATGTGATGGCAGTCTGAGACCACTTCAGATAACTGGGTGTTGCCGGAGCAACCATATTCACCTCACGGTTAATGACTTTCAGTCGACTTTTGCTTTCGACATCAGCAAAAATCATCAGGGTGGAATTGACTTGGGGGTATCCATCATCACTATCCTCCTTGTCCTCAACTCTGTCTGACTCTTTTTCTTTATCTTTGGACTGCTTGCCCTGAAACTGCTGGATCAGGAGCCGGCACTTTCGAGTGGTATACTTTGGGTAATCAAAATTACCCTCTTCATCTTTCTTCGTGTGGATGTGACATGGTAGATCCAAGACATCATTTCCATCTTGATCCTTGACTTTCTTGGGCTTCCAGGGCCCCTTGGGTTTTCCCTTGAATTTTCCCTGGGTTACGGCCAGGGCCTCCCCAGGGGCGGCTGGCTCGGCCTTCAGCTTCTGCTTCCGACTGGAGTTTCCTCCGGTTTCTTGGGCGACTGCCTTCTGCTTGCCACTCCGGAGTCGATCTTCGTCTTCCCCATTAGCGTATTTGGTGTCAATCTCCATCATCCGATTCAGAGACATCTCTCTAGTTCGACCGAACTTCAGATTCAATTCTCTGTACTTAACGCCTTCTTTAAAGGCATAAACTGCTTGATGATCTGGTACATTCTCAACTGTGTGATGCAATGTGATCCACCTCTAGATGTAATCCCTCAGAGTTTCATTCGGTTTCTGCACGCAAGACCGCAATTCTGTAAGGCCTGCAGGTCGCTTGCATGTTCCCTCAAAGGTTGTGACAAACACTCGGGAGAGGTCCTCCCAAGTGTAGATGCTGCTGGGTGCCAACTGATTTAGCCACGCTCTGGCTGAGCCCTCTAACATGAGAGGCAAATGCTTCATAGCCACCTCATCATTGCCACCACCAATCTGCACAGCCACTCTGTAATCTTCGAGGCAAGTGTCAGGTTTAGACTCACCGGTGAACTTGCTGACTCCCGTCGCCAACCTGAAGTTGGGAGGAATCACTGCGGCTCTGATGGCTCGACTGAAACACTCTGGCCCCGAAACATGTATCCTGCTGCTGGCAGGCGCATCTCTGTCGTGCCCTTCTCGATGAGATCTGTTCCTATCAACCAAACCTTGAACGAGGATGGATCTTGCATCAAAGCCTGGGTCCCTGGGGTCAACTGGAATCCTCCACCCAACACTATGAGGGCGTCTGTCATTTCGCTGTCGAGGCGCATATGACCCACTCCTCGGGGGAGGGGTTGGCACTCGACGTCGATCATCACGATCGGATCGGTGATCATACAGCTCATTTCTTCTGTACTGATCGTGCCAGTCTCCACGTCCCTCACGCCTCGAGGGCGATCTCGGGCTGTGAGCCGACTGGACTATATCTGTTGCAACGGATCGACTGTGGATCCTATTCCGTGACTGAGAAACAGCGGAATTCTGGTTTCCCGCCGCCCGGAGCAACGCTCTGATCCGCAACAAGCCCCTGCCGGCCTCTGACTGGGAGGGCTGAATCGATTCTGCTATACGGGCCGCGGCGGCCAAATTCTGAACTGGGGTTCGATATACCTGCGTCGGCGGGAAGAGCTGACGTCGACTGGACTCGGGAGCTCGCTGACGCACTTGCTCGTCGAGTATTCGCTGGAGATTCTCCAGTCGAGTGCGCTCGGCCAAGTTAGGCAAGCGCGCGTCCTCCAAGGCCCGGGCCTCGGGGGTTTCTCCGACGATAGGAGTGTGGAGTGCGTCCATGTTCCGGCGGCGAAGCTCCTCTCGCTGCAATGACGTGAGAGGTTCGGAGAGATACTCATCGTGGGGATGCGACAGGTCGCCCCCACCCGCGCCTCCATCAGCGCGAGGGAAACCGGGAGGACTGTGCGTTCCATCGACCGCCAGAACCTCAGCCGCTGGGTCGCTGCTGTCGCACTCGGATGCGGTCTCCGCGGAGCCAGTCGACAGGTCGAACAGGCCGTAGAGGGGTTCGTCGGGCTCGATTGCCGCGACTTGTGTGGCGGCCGACTGGCGAGCCACGACATGCCTCACCCACCTCTAAAGTCTCGACCGACCGGAGCGCTTGCGCTGGTGGGAGACAGGGCGGGGGGATGACACGGGGGCCGACCGATACTGGGTCGACGGCTGCCGCATGAGGACGCCACGAACGCATGCGCGGAAGTGCGTCGCACCGCGGACGGGGAGCGCGTCGATGTCGAGTGGTGCCTCCTGAAGCCAAGCGGAGTCGTCGGCGATGAACGTGAGCACGCCGAGACGGATCTCGCGGCCCTCCACCAAAACTCCGCACTAAACCATGATCAAAGGGATCGGAAAAATCGCAACTTCTTCAACTAGGCGCTAAGATTCCTGCCCCATGGTGGGCGCCAACTGTCGTGGTTCTAACTCTGACAGTGATGTAGGGGGGTAAGTATGGAGAGGCAAGGTCTTAGCTATGGAGAAGTTGTAAGCACGCGAGGTTTACGAGTTCAGGCCCTTCTCGGAGGAAGTAATAGCCCTACGTCTCGGAGCCCGGAGGCGGTCGACTGGATTATGCGTGTATGAATTACAGGGGTGCGAACCCTTGATACTGAGGAGGGGGGTGGCTTATATAGAGTTCGCCAGCCCTCTCCTGCCCTCAGTAATGCAGGGTTTAAGGTACATTAAGGTTGGGCGTTACTGATAATGCCCCTAATCAAGTGCTATGATGACCATAAAGATTATTTAATGACCGACCGTTTGCCTGCGGAGTGACTTTAGATCTCCTGGCAGTCAAGTGGTTGGCTTCATAGTCGAGTGGTAGCTTCTTGGTCGAGTGTCTTGAACCCGTCGAGTGGGTACCTTCAAGTCGATTGAAGGATGACTTCTTCTAAAGACGTCCTTGGACAGGGCTCTTAGGACAGGTCCATGCCCCTACCCTAGGTACATAGCTTCATCAGTGGGCCTCGTCGACAGCTCATTTGATATGGCGAGGCGTTTGGCTACAGCTTGCAGGACGGCAGATGCCCCAAGACCATCCCAACCATCAAAGTAGATGGCATTCTCTCTGCTGCTTGCAGTGTCTGCCCCAAGTTCAACGAGAATCCTTTCGACGGCCACGTCAATGGTGTCCGCCTTGATATCCTGCGTGTGTGCACGGCGGTGAGGTGAGAATCAGTCAAAACTTCAAACTAGACTCCATACTACTAATTCATAAACCACACAACAAGTTGACCCATGGTATTTGACTATTGGCAGTATTCTCATGCACAACTAACTGTTTTTTAACTCTACTAACTGAGCATGCATCCACGAACCAAATTAATTAACGGAACTACTGCGCAAACTTTGTACGACAGAGCATGAGTTGAGATTTGAAAAAATGTTCGCGGATATGCAAAATGTTTACAAATTGAAAATTAGCATGAGTTGAGATTTCTTTTATGGATTTTGGGGAAAAAAGTTCAACTATTTGAAAAAAGGTTTATCAATTTTAAAAAAAGTCCATTAATTTTGAAAAAAAATAGTTCATCGACTTTGAAAAAAAGGTTCATTGATTTTGAAAAAAGTCATCCATTTCGAGAAGGTTGATCGATTTTGAAACAAAGTTCACCAATGCTGAAAAAAATTCATGAATTTTTAAAAACGTTCTTGAATTTGAATTTTATTCATAAATTTATAAAACACGTTCACAAATTTTAAAAATATTTCATTGATTATTTTAAAAAAGTAAATTGAAAAAAGTTCGCACATTGCAAAAGAAAAAGGAAAAAAAGGAACAGAAAAAGAAAAGAAACAAAAAATAAAAATAAAAAGGGAAAATAATAACCGAATAAACCACTTGAAAAATGAGAAGAAAAAAAGAAAAAAAGAAAAAATAAAATAAAATCTTAACAAAACCATTTGACAAAATGAGAAAAAAAGGAACAAGAAAAAAGGAAACGGGAAAAAAAGAAAAGAAGAAAGAAGAAAAGAATGAGAAAGGGGTATGTAACGCGCCAACTGATGGTGACTCGTTGGTTATCACATCGAACTCTGAACCAGGAAGTCACAGGTTTGAATCCTGTCTTGCACATAGTTTTTATGCTATTTAAAATCAGAAAATAAAAAGATAGATGGGCTGGCCCAACTCGCCGGAGGGGGTGTGCGCCCCACAAAATGCATGTATCTTTGTCTTTACCTAATAATAAAGAACGGAGGCTTTCATAGTTCTTCATACGTTATCCTTTTAGATCCGTTGATTTTACATTAATCATAGAGATTGACGTCTGAGATTTAACTCCTTATTATCAACCCCAAGACCTTGATGCGGTCCGCCTCCCTGTTATTTCGGGGCATGAACTTTCAACAACGGATTCCAGCCCGGTTAGAGATTAAGGAAACCTCCCATAAAAAAAAAAAAAACCTTCCTCTGTCCTTATCAAACAGGGCAGGATTAGCTAGGATAGATCGACCGCAAAAAATTATTGCCCACCTCCGTGGTCTCGTGCAAGAACGGGAAGAAGGTCAGCGGCGGCGGGCCGTTGACGCCGTCATGCGGGAAGAACTCGAAATTGAACTTCCGCCGGCTACTGAGGATGAGAACTCGCCCTTCGACGAGGAGGATGTCAGTGCCGTACCACCGCCTCGCGGCCAGAAAATCCAGGAGGTCGACCCAGCCAAACGGTGGGGAGAACAGGCGTGCGATGCGGTCGCCGTTGGAGAAGCCACCGGTCTGCAGGAGCGTGCCGTTGGGGAGCAGCGTGACGGACGAGGACCACGGGTTGGTGGCGAGCGGGTACGGGTGCAACACATTGTAGCAGAGGTCGAGGAGCACCAAGTGCGCGGAGCAGTCGGCGGGTTCGGTGCGGGGGACGAGGCGGCCCGCGAAGCCGGGGCCAATAGCTCCTGTGCGACACATTTGAGGTGAATTGGCAAGAGTGCGACGTTGTTCGAGCGAATGGCTGTGCTGCGACAATTTTGAGCAGGTAAATAGCCCACGCATGACATGGCTGTTAAACTCAATTGATGCCCTCGTTAGCTGTTGGGGGCTGGACCCACCACTTATCCATGTAAGTGCGGGACCCACCACTTGTCTACGCGCGGGATCCACCTCCTCGCAGCTAGAAGAGACAAGCGCCCGTGCCCGTCCGCCCGCCGCCGCCCATTCATCCCCTTTCCCCAATCTTTCTCTTCTCCAGCGACCTAGCGCAAATGTCTACCTCCTCCGCCATGCACTCAAAATGGCGACAGTATGGACCAGTGCTGCTCACAAGGTGCCCTGACTTCCCACGCCTAGACCCTCTTAAACGGTTGGTCACTAAGAGGGATGACAATGGCAATCTTGGGCGGGAATTTGTGAAATGCTTGAGCAAACCAATGGCAGGAAGGGATGGCAAGATTAGATCTCAGTTCTTAGCCTGTTCTTTCACTGTCTTTTGCTCTGATTTCTCCATATTTTGTTTTTTCTCCTCGAATTTGGGATTTAGGGTTCATGTTGTTCTTTTCAGATCTTGTAGAAATGTTACCATTTCAAGTGGGTTGATGAATATGTTGATAGGATTCAGCTTGAGGGCTACGTTGATTCGAGCATGGCCGCAACTTGGGAGCTCAATTTGGGCGGGGTATCGCCGATTGCTGTGGAGAATACGGGGAGCTCGGGCGGAGGGGCGGGCAGAGTCGTATCGATGGCGATGTATGCGCGCAATGTTGAACTTCATGCGGAGTCCGAACTGACCGGGGAACTGAAGAAGATCAAGAAACATCTAGCAGATGATCGATTTGCAGGAGCAAGCAAATATCATGGCAGGGGGATTCTATTGTTGTATCATTGCTCTGTTTTTGTTTTATTTGTTGTTCATCCGTCATTAGAATCGGCATTCAGGCCTGTCAGGATAGAGGATGTGATCTGTACGCCATGCCAAGTTATGTATCTGAATTGAAGCAGCAATTTGGAACACAAATTATTCAGTGTTCATGCTCTGTTTTCTCTGTTTTTGTTCTTCGGTTAACAGAGTACACACCCAAATTCAGTTTCTAGTAAAAAACAAAACTGGGCTACCGAATAGATGTTGGGCCGCGAGAAAATAACCATGCCCAAATAGAGACCATCCCACCCGCGTAGGGGCTCCAGGCCACCTCTAACCTCGGCAAATAAAATGTTACTTGTTTTTACTTTGGCCTTTTTCTTGCACTAAATTTTGTGATGGATCATTTTTTATGCAGTAAAACTAAATGTTACTTGTTTCTATGCATGTCTACGGTTCCATGAACTAAATGAGTTGCATGCTTGCATGAAGTAAATTAGTTTGCATTTCCTAGTTGCATGTTCATAGTGGGTTTGCATGGGGCTCCTAGTTGCATGTCCATGGTTTGGGTGATGACCCATTATTTGGCCAATATTTTGAAGATAGTGTGTGTGGTGATTGGGGTGTAGCAACCGGGCCCGTAGCAACCCATAGCAATACACAAATAATAGCAAGAACAACCCATAGCAATCTACAAATAATAACACGAAACACACAATATATATAGTAGCATAACGATTATATAGAAGCATAACGATTGCAACCCATAGTTCCACGATAGCCTTACAACTCCACGATAGCCTTACAACTTAAAATACTAATACAACTTAATAATAGTAGCACAACGATTACAACTTAAAATACCAATACGATAGATATATAGCAAGCTAGATAGATCGGGGGGCACCAAACGCGGGTTCTTCTTCGGGTTCTTCTTCTCCTCCTCCTCCGGGTGAACGCCACCTCGCTCCTCCGGGCGCCGCCCTTCACTCCTCCCCCTTGTTGATGGGGTACGGGAGCGTGTGGATAATGCCATTGTTGGGGAAGATGCTGTTGAAGTCGGTGAAGATATTATGGGTGGTGAAAGCTATGAACTCACAACCAACCCAATACGCTCGTCCGAGGAGGTAGAAAGCATTGAATGGGTTAGTGAACGTAGCGAGAAGCCCAACCACAACGCCATTGTGGTTGACCTCCTCAAGATGGTACATCCTTGGAGAGCCGCGGGGGAGGTGGCGGAAGCTGGCCGCAAGGAAGAACTCCGTTAACTCCCTTGCGCCCCTCCACTTGAGATTGCTCACACCCTAAGGGTTCTCTCTACATAGACTCTGACCGGGTAGAGCCTTTCCGGCACGGTTGGGGGGAAGCGGTACGTGGGGGCATTATACTGCATGGTGGCTCGAAGGCTTGATCGCGTTTGATGGAGAAGAAGGAAGAAGGAGGGCAGAGGAGGCAGAGGAAGGGGTATGGATGAGGAGGGGGGATAGGAAGACGATAGTTCCCGGCTTAAATAGCCCAAGTGCGATGTGGTTTTTGATTTCTGTGAGTGGTTTCACCGGGTAGAATTAATGGAGCGGGCGGCGTTTGGTGGCGCCCCATCAAAGTGTGTACACGAGCGTGGGAAACAGGTTGCGACGCTTCTGTGCCACCGGTCGCGGGTCAAGGGAGACGGGCTCACGCACGCGTCTGTGCCATCGTGGGTCAAGGGGACACGCCTGCCCCGGGTTCTCTGCGTGTGCCGCCCGTGCATGCATGCATGGCAATGTAGCCTGCTTGCTAGGGCCTGGCTAGAGGGCAACGTTCGGTCGACAGGAGACGTGACAATAATGGACGCCTTAATTTGCCCATCTTGTAACGAGCAGCACACCATTTGAACTGCATCGATACCCATAATGTCAGTATTGTGTCGTTCAAAGAGGAGCATGCCATGCACCGCACGCCATGCACCGTTGGCTTTTTAGTTGTCTCTTCATCGGGGTTTGGCTGCTGCATTGTGGCCGAGTGTGTGCTTTGATGCGACGCTGCATCAGTGCTATTGGTAGGCATGCGATAGCTTACTGTGTCGAGAGGTGTGGCGGAGCAGGGCTACGTCGAGAGCATGCATGCAACGCACGGGCGCAGTGCTGCAGGTGGGCATGCATGCTGCAACGGGCGCCGGCGCTGCGGGTAGGCACGGGCACGCATGCAACGATGGAAAGGGCATTGCGCAGGCTTGGTCCATGCACCGCGTCAACTCGTGCCGTTGGATTCAAATGAACGGTCACTAGTAGAAAAAGGGTCAAATGTGAAGCACATTAGTGCCGTTTTGTAAAAAAACTGGCACTAATGTGATCAATAGTACCGGTTCGTGGCGGCGATCAATAGTACCGGTTCGTGGCGAACCTTTAGTACCAGTTCATGCCACGAACCGGTACTAAAGAGGCTGTGGCAGCCTGCGGTCAGACTATGGCCCCACCATCACCATTTAGTGCCGGTTCGTACCACGAACCGGTACCAATGAGGTTATGGCAAGCTATTTTTAGTCCCACCTCGCTCCCCTAACAAGGCTTTTACCACCTTAAGTATGTTACTTCTCAAACTATCACAAGCACTTGGTCTTCATTGAACTCTATGTATAGAATTTGTGGCCGCAATATGAGTCTTCACCGGTTTATAAATTGTTGAGGACTCATATTGACAATTCAGATTGTACACAAAAAGATCATTGATGATCAAAGTATTTTTGATGTATAAGATCATATTGACAATTCAGACTATAAAGAAATATAAGATCATGATCTAAATGCTCTTATATTTTTTGCATTCAGTATGCACCATTCAAAGCGACGCAATCAACTTTCAACCATTTCTGCCTTCATTTGCTATTTTTCATGCATTTAATGATTTGTTTTGAGAACTAAGTGACCTGGAAATTTAAAAGCACTACAAATGAACTCTGAAAAAGTTGAAACTTGGCATGGTAGGAGCTCTTTAGTACCGGTTCCAACTGCTAGGCGGGAGGAGCTCTTTAGTACCGGTTCGTGGCGAACCTTTAGCACCGGTTCATGCCACGAACTGGTACTAATGAGGTTGTGTCAGGTAAGGCTGGGGCCCCACGAGCACCTTTCACTAGTGCAGAACCGGGCAATAGCACCGGTTTGTAAGGCCCTTTAGTGCCGGTTCCGTAACTGGCACTAAAGTGTGGGCACTAAAGGCCCCCCCTTTAGTACCGGTTCAGCACGAACCGGTGCTAAAGGGCAACCACGTGGCACGAGCCAGCTCCGGGGGCCGGGAGCCCTTTAGTACCGGTTGGTAACACCAACCGGTACTAAATGGTTGTGGGTTTTTGTTTTATTTTTTATTTTTCATTTAAATTTGTGTTATCAATTTAATTTAGGATTTTTTTACGTTATAATGAGTTGTTATACTTGATATGGATATGGATATGGCATATATATATATATCACTTAGCTAGGATCCATCCAGTTCAAACTAATTTGCGGTTTTTTCATAAATGATATATATAATATTAATAACTCATCATCATCATCATCATCATCATCATCACATATTAATAAATAAATAAACTCTAGCTAGCTAAAAATCATCGTAGTCGTCATTAATTACCACTATTTAATCATCATAGTCATTACCGCTATCTAATCATCACCAACACTGGCTAGCTTAAAGAAGAAACATTCACTTTGTAACAGAAGCAAAGATATCATCGAGTTCAACATAATCATCACCAACATTGAAGTTTAGGACAATACGGACATGAGAGAGGACAAGTACTAACAGCATGAACTAGCTAAATCACTCCTGCTGCTCCCTCTCAGGTAGAATAGCATAGAACATGTATAGCTCTCCTGATTCATCATACTGGAGCATGCAGATGAATCTGTCTCCTAATCTTGGGTTGCGCTTCTCCTTGCTGCCCCCTAGTACTTCTCTGCGATCGTTAACAATTTTGCTCCAATCTTTCACTATTAAGCATTCTTCGCTTTCAGAAATCCTGAATGCACTCATGTGCAATGTAGGAAATCTTGGTTGTAAGCTAACCATTGACATGCAACCTTTTGTCTCGATCCACTGAGGCACAACTGTCATCGGAAATCCCTATTGAAGAACATCGTATAGTAATTAACATTTCTAAGTTCAGGAAAAAAATTCGTCTTGACAGTATGAAGATCCTCAAGCCATGAAACATAATGACTTATCTCCTCGCAGTTTAGTTGAGCCCCGAGGCAGTAGTAGGTCCTGTCTACCAAGCGTCGGACATGTTTGCTTGAACCGAAATAAGCTGACAATACAAATTAGTTGTCAAGTATTTTTGAATAAATTGTATCAAAGACATAAACATATGCATGCATGCTTGAGAAAAACTCACATAATGGTAGAACTGGAGGCATTTGCACATCGACACAGATGTATATATTACCTTCAATATCATCTTCCGGACGAATATCAAAGGTGATAACCATATCAGGCTCAAATGCATAAGCCTTGCATAGTGCCTGCCAAGTTTTGCATTCAAAATGGGTGTATATGTCTCCATTATATAATTTGACGTTGAAAGTATACACATGCTCGGTCTTCAAGTAAACTCTCTTTACCTCCATATCATCTATAGCACTAAAACCTATCTTATCCAAGAAAAAATTCTTGCATGGCAGGGGATGCGCTAGTAGAATAGTGAAAATTTAAAATTATAAGTTGAAGCAAATGAAGCATAAGTCATGCTTTAAAATTATAAGTTGAAGCAAATGAAGCATAAGTTTTGCATTCAAATAATAATTGCCGTTGTGACTTACTGTATCCACTTCGAATGTCTCATTCAGCTTGATGCTGAAGCGCCTACCATGAACAAGGAAATTTCTGTCGCACAGGCCGCGCTGGTCTTCACAGTGTTCGCACATAATGAAAAAAATTTCGTCGTCAGATGACATTTCCTATGTTCATATAGGTGAAACATTAAACACTTATTACTATCTAACATTAATTAATATCTAGCCAATTCAATATATATTCATCTAACATTTGACATTAATATATCTAACTATATTCATCTCTAACAATTGACATTACTATATATTTAACTTTTCTATCTAATTCATCTAACATTCGACATTAATCTAACATTTATATAAACTAAAAATAAACTAGTTATATTAATTATTCAAATAGTTCAAATCTCAAATACCTAAATAAACTAGTTCGACAATTTTCTTACTAAAAATAAACTAGTTATATTAATTATTCAACTAGTTCAAATCTCATATACCTAAATAAATTAGTTCAAATCTAGCTAATTCATCTAACATTCGATATTAATCTAACATTCGATCATCTAATTAATTTTTTTAAAAAACATAAAACAGAAAATAAGTAAAAAAAATGTGTGTGTGTATGTGTGTGTGTGTGTATGTGTGTGTATATATGTGTGTGTATGTGTGTATGTGTGTGTTTCTGTACGTATACACTGTAGTGCGGCCCCGTACGCCGCCGCCCCATACGTACGAGCGGGGGCGCCGGCGTACGTACGAGCCGGGTGCGCGGGGGTGCGGGTACGCGAGAGCGAGAGACGTACGGGACCGCGGCGACGAAGACGGACGGCAACGGCGCGAGACGACGACGACGGGCGGCGGCGGGGACAGCGACGACGACGACGACGCACGACGGGCGACGGGCGGCGATGACGGGATCGATGAGCGGCGCGCGGCGATGTCGCGAGAGGTTGGAGACGAAGTGGGGAGATGTAACTAAAATTTTCGTAAGTGCTGTATATATAGGATGAGCCTTTAGTACCGGTTGGAGCCACCAACCAGTACTAAAGGCCAACTTTGGCCAGGCCGAGAGGCGGGAAGAGCAGGCCTTTAGTACCGGTTGGTGGCTCCAACCGGTACTAAAGGGTGGTCTTTAGTACCGGTTGGAGCCACCAACCGGTACTAAAGGCCTCGCGCTGCCACCCCGTAGTGCGCAAAGTTTAGTCCCACCTCGCCGGGCGAAGGGCAGCCGCATTGGTTTATAAACCCAGTCACGGCTACCTCTTTGAACTCCTCTATATAGCAGGCTTGTGGGCCTAACTTCTGCGCGCTGCCCTGTGAGTCTGCTGGGCCTTTAGGGCCTGTAATTGCACGCCCGTGGCCTAGCAGGCCCACAGGGCAGCGCCCCAATTTTTTTTATAATTTTTTCTTTTCTGCTTTATTTTCTTCTATTTATTTCTGCGTAGCTTTTGTATAGTTTTTTCTTTTCTGTTATATTTATTTTCTTCTATTTATTTGTGAGTAGTTTTTCATCTAGTTTGCCAAAATTCAACATTTTCAGAGTTCATTTTGTAGTGATTTTCAATTTCACGGTCATTTGTAAACGAATGAAAAATAGCAAATATAATTTTTTTTCTTTTCTGCTTTATTTTTTCTTCTATTTATTTCTGAGTAGTTTTTTCTTTTCTGCTATATTTATTTTCTTCTATTTATTTCTGTGTAGTTTTTTTATATAGTTTTTTTCTTTTCTGCTATAGTTTTTTTTTTCTTTTCTGCTTTATTTATTTTTTTTCTATTCATTTTTTTGTATACCATGCCAAGTCGATGGTTAAAACTTGATGGTCAAAGTCTGGAGTTATAACCAAAGTTTAAAAAAAATGAAATGCCGACGTGCAACTAGTTTTTGCCACAACAGAAGAAGTCCGGAGTTGTAATAAGTTATTAAAAATTAAAAAGAGGTGCAATGCTCGTTAATTACCTTCAAGCCTTTCGGAATAGTGTAAACTGCACTGCACATAGCTCCGTGCAGTCTACCATATTCCTGAAGGCTTGAAGCTAAGCAACGTGAGCATTGAGCCTCTTTTTCATCGTCTCTGCACTCAGGGCTTATAAACCGCTCCTAGTCCCTCTCTCTTCGCGAGGTGGGACTAAAAAACAGCTTATTAAGAAACTGTAGTACTGGTTCATGCCATGAACCGGTACTAAAGATGCTCGTGGGGCCCCAGCCTTACCTGACACAACCTCATTAGTACCAGTTCATGGCACGAACCGGTGCTAAAGAGCTCCTCCCGCCTAGCAGTTGGAACCGGTACTAAAGAGCTCCTCCCGCCTAGCAGTTGGAACCGGTACTAAAGAGCTCCTCCCGCCTAGCAGTTGAATGGTGCATACTGAATGCACAAAAAGTCTGGAGTTGTAATAAGATTAAAAAAATGAAATGCCTTTTGTAACAGATGAGTTTAATTTCATCAGAAACCCGAATACTTCGAAAGAGAATGTCCAGTTTGTAAACGAAGTGCATCCAGTTTTTGCCGTAACCCTCTCTACTTTTTTGAACATGATATGTGGGTGAAATGATGCCATGCCAAGTTTCAACTTTTTCAGAGTTCATTTGTAGTGCTTTTCAATTTCCAGGTCATTTAGTTCTCAAAACAAATCATTAAATGCATGAAAAATAGCAAATGAAGGCATAAACGGTTGAAAGTTGATGGCGTCGCTTTGAATGGTGCATACTGAACGCAAAAAATATAAGACCATTTAGATCATGATCTTATATTTTTTTACAGTCTAAATTGTCAATATGATCTCTTATACATCAAAAATACTTTGATCATCAATGATCTTTGTGTGTACAATCTGAATTGTCAATATGAGTCATCAACGATTAATAAACCGATGAAGACTCATATTGCAGCCACAAATTCTACACATAGAGTTCAATGAAGACCAAATGCTTGTGATAGTTTGAGAAATAACATATTTAAGGTGGTAAAAGGCTTGTTAGGGGAGCGAGGTGGGACTAAAAACAGCTTGCCATAACCTCATTAGTACCGGTTCGTGGTACGAACCGACACTAAATGGTGATGGTGGGGCCATAGCCTGACCGCATGCTGACATAGCCTCTTTAGTACCGGTTCGTGGGATGAACCGGTACTAAAGGTTCGCCACAAACCGGTACTATTGATCGCCGCCATGAACCGGCACTAATGTACACATTAGTGCCGGATCTAATCCAAACCGGCACTAATGTGCTTCACGTTTGACCCTTTTTGTACTAGTGTTTAGTACCGATTCATGGCATGAACTAGTACTACAATTTCTTAGTAAGCTGTTTTTTAGTCCCACCTCGCGAAGAGAGAAGGACTAGGAGCGGTTTATAAGCCTTGAGTGCAGAGACGATGAAGAAGAGGCTCAATGATCACGTTGCTTAGCTTCAAGCCTTGAGGAATATGGTAGACTGCTGCTACCTCTTGAGCTTGCGTTGGATTTCCCCGAAGAGGAAAGGATGATGCAGCAGAGTAGCGTAAGTATTTCCCTCAGTTTTTGAGAACCAAGGTATCAATCCAGTAGGAGGCCATGCGCAAGTCCCTCGTACCTACACAACACAAAGAGCTCAACGCAACCAACGCGATTAGGGGTTGTCAATCCCTTCACGGTCACTTATGAAAGTGAGATCTGATAGATAATATTTTTGCTATTTTTGATATAAAGATGCAAAGTAAAAAGTAAAAGGCAAAGTAAAAAGCAAAGCAAGATTAAAGTGATGGAGATTGATATGATGAGAATAGACCCGGGGGCCATAGGTTTCACTAGTGGCTTCTCTCAAGAGCATAAGTATTCTACGGTGGGTGAACAAATTACTGTTGAGCAATTGATAGAATTGAGCATAGTTATGAGAATATCTAGGCATGATCATGTATATAGGCATCACGTCCGTGACAAGTAGATCGTAACGATTCTGAATCTACTACTATTACTCCACTCATCGACCGCTATCCAGCATGCATCTAGAGTATTAAGTTAAAAACAGAGTAACACTTTAAGCAAGATGACATGATGTAGAGAGATAAATTCATGCAATATGAAATAAACCCCATCTTGTTATCGTCGATGGCAACAATACAATACGTGCCTTGCTGCCCCTTCTGTCACTGGGAAAGGACACCGCAAGATCGAACCCAAAGCTAAGCACTTCTCCCATGGCAATAACTACCAATCTAGTTGGCCAAACCAAACGGATAATTTGAAGAGACTTGCAAAGATAACCAATCATACATAAATGAATTCAGAGAAGATTCAAATATTGTTCATAGATAGACTTGATCATAAACCCACAATTCATCGGTCTCAACAAACACACCGCAAAAGAAGAAGATTACATCGAATAGATCTCCACAAGAGAGGGGGAGAACATTGTATTGAAATCCAAAAAGAGAGAAGAAGCCATCTAGCTAATAACTATGGACCCGAAGGTCTGAGGTAAACTACTCACACTTCATCGGAGAGGCTATGATGATGTAGAAGCCCTCCGTGATGACGGCCCTCTCCGGCGGAGCTCCGGAACAGGCCCCAAGATGGGATCTCGTGGATACAGAAAGTTGCGGCAGTGGAATTAGGTTTTTGGCTCCTGTTCTGATCGTTTAGGGGTACGTGGATATATATAGGGGGAAGAAGTATGTCGGTGGAGCTTCGAGGGGCCCACGAGGCAGGCGCGCCCTCCAACCTCGTGACCGCCTCTCTGATGCCTTGGCGTAGGGTCCAAGTCTCTTGGGTCTTATCCGGTGAGAAAATTACGTTCCAAAAAGGATTTTTCTGTTTGGACTCCATTTGATATTCCGTTTCTTCGAAACACTGAAATAGGCAAAAAACAACAATTCTGGGCTGGGCCTCCGGTTAATAGGTTAGTCGCAAAAATAATGTAAAATTGGAAAATAAAACCCAACATAGTCCAAAACAGTAGATAATATAGCATGGAGCAATCAAAAATTATAGATACTTTGGAGACGTATCAGGCATCCCCAAGCTTAATTCCTGCTCGTCCTCGAGTAGGTAAATGATAAAAAGAGAATTTTTGATGTGGAGTGCTACTCGGCATAATTTCAATGCAAAATTTCTTAATTGTGGTATGAATATTCAGATTGGAAGATTCAAGACAAAAGTCCATATTGACATAAAGAATAATAATACTTCAAGCAAACCAACAAAGCAATTATGTTTTCTCAAAGTAACATGGCCAAAGAAAGTTTATCCCCACAAAATCATATAGTTTAGTCATGCTCCATTTTCGTCACACAACAATGCTCTCATTATGCACAACCCCGATGACAAACCAAGCAATTGTTTCATACCTTAATAATTTCAAACTCATAAACTTTCACGCAATACATGAGCTTGAGCCATGGATATAGCACTATGGGTGGAATAGAATATAATGATGGGGGTTATGTGGAGAAGACAAAAAAGGGAGAAAGTCTCACATCAACGAGGCTAATCAATGGGCTATGGAGATGCCCATTGATTGCAGACCCATTGACTAAGCCTCTTCCACGAGCAAAACATGATTAGCACCAAGGCTCCATGGGTGTTAGAATCATTACAGTGTAATCTAGATTATTGACTCTAGTGCAAGTGGGAGACTGAAGGAAATATGCCCTAGAGGCAATAATAAAGTTATTATTTATTTCCTTATAATCATGATAAATGTTTATTATTCATGCTAGAATTTTATTAACCGGAAACATAATACATGTGTGAATACATAGACAAACAAAGTGTCACTAGTATGCCTCTACTTGACTAGCTCGTTAATCAAAGATGGTTATGTTTCCTAACCATGAACAATGAGTTGTTATTTGATTAACGAGGTCACATCATTAGTTGAATGATCTGATTGACATGACCCATTCCATTAGCTTAGCACCCGATCGTTTAGTATGTTGCTATTGCTTTCTTCATGACTTATACATGTTCCTATAACTATGAGATTATGCAACTCCCGTTTACCGGAGGAACACTTTGGGTACTACCAAACGTCACAACGTAACTGGGTGATTATAAAGGAGTACTACAGGTGTCTCCAATGGTACATGTTGGGTTGGCGTATTTCGAGATTAGGTTTTGTCACTCCGATTGTCGGAGAGGTATCTATGGGGCCCTCTCGGTAATACACATCACATAAGCCTTGCAAGCATTGTAACTAAGATGTTAGTTGTGAGATGATGTATTACGGAACGAGTAAAGAGACTTGCCGGTAACGAGATTGAACTAGGTATTGGATACCGACGATCGAATCTCGGGCAAGTAACATACCGATGACAAAGGGAACAACGTATGTCGTTATGCGGTCTGACCGATAAAGATCTTCGTAGAATATGTAGGAGCCAATATGGGCATCCAGGTCCCGCTATTGGTTATTGACCGGAGACGTGTCTCGGTCATGTCTACATTGTTCTCGAACCCGTAGGGTCCGCACGCTTAACGTTACGATGACAATTATTTTGAGTTTATGCATTTTGATGTACCGAAGGTTGTTCGGAGTCCCGGATGTGATCATGGACATGACGAGGAGTCTTGAAATGGTCGAGACGTAAAGATTGATATATTGGAAGCCTATGTTTGGATATCGGAATTGTTCCGGGTGAAATCGGGATTTTACCGGAGTACCGGGAGGTTACCGGAACCCCCCGGGAATCATATGGGCCTTAGTGGGCCTTAGTGGAAAGGTGAAAGGGCTGCCCATAAGGGCTGCGTGCCTCCCCCACTCCCCTAGTCCTATTAGGACTAGGAGAGGTGGCCGGCCACCCCTCTCCCTCTTTCTCCCTTGGGAATCCTAGTTGGAATAGGATTGGGGGGGGGGGAGTCCTACTCCCGGAAGGAGAAGGACTCCTCCTGCGCCCTCCTCCTAGGCCGGCGCCCCCCTCCCCCTTGGATCCTTTATATACTGAGGCAGAGGCACCCCAGATACACACAAGTTGATCCACGTGATCTATTCCTTAGCCGTGTGCGGTGCCCCCTGCCACCATATTCCTCGATAATACTGTAGCGGAGTTTAGGCGAAGCCCTGCTGCTGTAGTACATCAATATCATCACCACGCCGTCGTGCTGACGGAACTCTTCCCCGACACTTTGCTGGATCGGAGTCCGGGGATCGTCATCGGGCTGAACGTGTGCTCGAACTCGGAGGTGCCGTAGTTTCGGTGCTTGATTGGTTGGATCGTGAAGACTTGCGACTACTTCCTCTACGTCGGTTCAGCGCTTCCGCAGTCGGTCTGCGTTGGGTACGTAGACAACACTCTCCCCTCTCGTTGCTATGCATCACCATGATCTTGCGTGTGCGTAGGAATTTTTTTGAAATTACTACGTTCCCCAACAGTGGCATCCGAGCCTAGGTTATTTATGTTGATGTTATATGCACGAGTAGAACACAAGTGAGTTGTGGACGATACAAGTCATACTGCCTACCAGCATGTCATACTTTGATTCGGAGGTATTGTTGGACGAGACGACCCGGACCAACCTTACGCGTATGCTTACGCGAGACCGGTTCCCTCGACGTGCTTTGCACATAGATGGCTTGCGGGCGACTGTCTCTCCAACTTTAGTTGAACCAAGTATGGCTACGCCCGGTCCTTGCGAAGGTTAAAACGGAGTCTATTTGACAAACTATCGTTGTGGTTTTGATGCGTAGGTGAGATTGGTTCTTGCTTAAAGCCCGTAGCAGCCACGTAAAACTTGCAACAACAAAGTAGAGGACGTCTAACTTGTTTTTGCAGGGCATGTTGTGATGTGATACGGTCAAGGCATGATTTTTATTGTATGAGATGATCATGTTTTGTAACCGAGTTATCGGCAACTGGCAGGAGACATATGGTTGTCGCTTTATTGTATGCAATGCAATCGCGATGTAATGCTTTACTTTATTACTAAACGGTAGTAATAGTCGTGGAAGCATAAGATTGACGAGACGACAACGATGCTACGATGGAGATCAAGGTGTCGCGCCAGTGACGATGGTGATCATGACGGTGCTTCGGAGATGGAGATCACAAGCACAAGATGACGATGGCCATATCATATCACTTATATTGATTGCATGTGATTTTTATCTTTTTATGCATCTTATCTTGCTTTGATTGATGGTAGCATTATAAGATGATCTCTCACTAAATTATCAAGAAGTGTTCTCCCTGAGTATGCACCGTTGCCAAAGTTTGTCGTGCCCAGACACCACGTGATGATCGGGTGTGATAAGCTCTACGTCCATCTACAATGGGTGCAAGCCAGTTTTGCACACGCAAAATACTCAGGTTAAACTTGACGAGCCTAGCATATGCAGATATGGCCTCGGAACACGGAGACCGAAAGGTCGAGCGTGAATCATATAGTAGATATGATCAACATAACGATGTTCACCATTGAAAACTACTCCATCTCACGTGATGATCGGTTATGGTTTAGTTGATTTGGATCACGTAATCACTTAGAAGATTAGAGGGATGTCTATCTAAGTGGGAGTTCTTAAGTAATTTGATTAATTGAACTTAAACTTATCATGAACTTAGTACCTGATAGTATCTTGCTTGTTTATGTTGATTGTAGATAGATGGCTCGTGCTGTTGTTCCGTTGAATTTTAATGCGTTCCTTGAGAAAGCAAAGTTGAAAGATGATGGTAGCAATTATATGGACTGGGTCCGTAACTTGAGGATTATCCTCATTGCTGCTAAGAAGAATTACGTCCTGGAAGCACCGCTGGGTGCCAGGCCTGCTGCTGGAGCAACACCAGATGTTATGAATGTCTGGCAGAGCAAAGCTGATGACTACTCGATAGTTCAGTGTGCCATGCTTTACGGCTTAGAATCGGGACTTCAATGACGTTTTGAACGTCATGGAGCATATGAGATGTTCCAGGAGTTGAAGTTAATATTTCAAGAAAATGCCCGGATTGAGAGATATGAAGTCTCCAATAAGTTCTATAGCTGCAAGATGGAGGAGAACAGTTCTGTCAGTGAGCATATACTCAAAATGTCTGGGTATAATAATCACTTGATTCAATTGGGAGTTAATCTTCCGGATGATTGCGTCATTGACAGAATTCTCCAATCACTGCCACCAAGCTACAAAAGCTTCGTGATGAACTATAATATGCAAGGGATGAACAAGACTATTCCCGAGCTCTTCGCAATGCTGAAAACTGCGGAGGTAGAAATCAAGAAGGAGCATCAAGTGTTGATGGTTAACAAGACCACTAGTTTCAAGAAAAAGGGCAAAGGGAAGAAGAAGGGGAACTTCAAAAAGAACGGCAAGCAAGTTGCTGCTCAAGAGAAGAAACCCAAGTCTGGACCTAAGCCTGAAACTGAGTGCTTCTACTGCAAGCAGACTGGTCACTGGAAGCGGAACTGCCCCAAAGTATTTGGCGGATAAGAAGGATGGCAAGGTGAACAAAGGTATACGTGATATACATGTTATTGATGTGTACCTTACTAGAGCTCGCAGTAGCACCTGGGTATTTGATACTGGTTCTGTTGCTAATATTTGCAACTTGAAACAGGGACTACGGAATAAGCGGGCACTGGCAAAGGACGAGACGACGATGCGCGTGGGAAACGGTTCCAAAGTCGATGTGATCGCGGTCGGCACGCTACCTCTACATCTACCTTCGGGATTAATATTAGACCTAAATAATTGTTATTTGGTGCCAGCGTTGAGCATGAACATTATATCTGGATCTTGTTTAATGCGAGACGGTTATTCATTTAAATCAGAGAATAATGGTTGTTCTATTTATATGAGTAATATCTTTTATGGTCATGCACCCTTGAAGAGTGGTCTATTCTTATTGAATCTCGATAGTAGTAATACACATATTCATAATGTTGAAGCCAAAAGATGCAGAGTTGATAATGAAAGTGCAACTTATTTGTGGCACTGTCGTTTAGGTCATATCGGTGTAAAGCGCATGAAGAAACTCCATACTGATGGACTTTTGGAACCACTTGATTATGAATCACTTGGTACTTGCGAACCGTGCCTCATGGGCAAGATGACTAAAACACCGTTCTCCGGTACTATGGAGAGAGCAACAGATTTGTTGGAAATCATACATACCGATGGATGTGGTCCGATGAATATTGAGGCTCGTGGCGGATATCGTTATTTTCTCACCTTCACAGATGATTTAAGCAGATATGGGTATATCTACTTAATGAAACATAAATCTGAAACATTTGAAAAGTTCAAAGAATTTCAGAGTGAAGTTGAAAATCATCGTAACAAGAAAATAAAGTTTCTACGATCTGATCGTGGAGGAGAATATTTGAGTTACGAGTTTGGTGTACATTTGAAAAACTGTGGAATAGTTTCGCAACTCACGCCACCCGGAACACCACAGCGTAATGGTGTGTCCGAACGTCGTAATCGTACTTTACTAGATATGGTGCGATCTATGATGTCTCTTACAGATTTACCGCTATCATTTTGGGGTTATGCTTTAGAGACGACCGCATTCGCGTTAAATAGGGCACCATCAAAATCCGTTGAGACGACGCCTTATGAACTGTGGTTTGGCAAGAAACCAATGTTGTCGTTTCTTAAAGTTTGGGGCTGCGATGCTTATGTGAAAAAGCTTCAACCTGATAAGCTCGAACCCAAATCGGAGAAATGTGTCTTCATAGGATACCCAAAGGAGACTGTTGGGTACACCTTCTATCACAGATCCTAAGGGAAGACATTCATTGCTAAGAATGGATCCTTTCTAGAGAAGGAGTTTCTCTCGAAAGAAGTGAGTGGGAGGAAAGTAGAACTTGATGAGGTAACTGTACCTGCTCCCTTACTGGAAAGTAGTACATCACAGAAAACTGTTTCAGTGACACCTACACTAGTTAGTGAGGAAGCTAATGATAATGAGCATGAAACTTCAGATCAAGATACTACTGAACCTCGTAGATCAACCAGAGTAAGATGCGCACCAGAGTGGTACGGTAATCCTGTTCTGGAAGTTATGCTACTAGATCATGATGAACCTATGGACTATGAAGAAGCGATGGCGAGCCCAGATTCCGCAAAGTGGCTTGAAGCCATGAAATCTGAGATGGGATCCATGTATGAGAACAAAGTATGGACTTTGGTTGACTTGCCTGATGATCGGAAAGCAATTGAGAATAAATGGATCTTCAAGAAGAAGACTGACGCTGATGGTAATGTTACTGTCTACAAAGCTCGACTTGTCGCGAAAGGTTTTCGACAAGTTCAAGGGGTTGACTACGATGAGACTTTCTCACCTGTAGCGATGCTTAAGTCTGTCCGAATCATGTTAGCGATTGCCGCATTTTATGATTATGAAATTTGGCAGATGGATGTCAAAACTGCATTCCTGAATGGATTTCTGGAAGAAGAGTTGTATATGATGCAACCGGAAGGTTTTGTCAATCCAAAGGGAGCTAACAAAGTGTGCAAGCTCCAGCGATCCATTTATGGACTGGTGCAAGCCTCTCGGAGTTGGAATAAACGCTTTGATAGTGTGATCAAAGCATTTGGTTTTATATAGACTTTCGGAGAAGCCTGTATTTACAAGAAAGTGAGTGGGAGCTCTGTAGCATTTCTGATATTATATGTGGATGACATATTACTAATTGGAAATGATATAGAATTTCTGGATAGCATAAAGGGATACTTGAATAAGAGTTTTTCAATGAAAGACCTCGGTGAAGCTGCTTACATATTAGGCATTAAGATCTATAGAGATAGATCAAGACGCTTAATTGGACTTTCACAAAGCACATACCTTGACAAAGTTTTGAAGAAGTTCAAAATGGATCAAGCAAAGAAAGGGTTCTTGCCTGTGTTACAAGGTGTGAAGTTGAGTAAGACTCAATGCCTGACCACTGCAGAAGATAGAGAGAAAATGAAAGATGTTCCCTATGCTTCAGCCATAGGCTCTATCATGTATGCAATGATGTGTACCAGACCTGATGTGTGCCTTGCTATAAGTTTAGCAGGGAGGTACCAAAGTAATCCAGGAGTGGATCACTGGACAACGGTCAAGAACATCCTGAAATACCTGAAAAGGACTAGGGATATGTTTCTCGTATATGGAGGTGACAAAGAGCTCACCGTAAAAGGTTACGTTGATGCAAGCTTTGACACTGATCCGGATGATTCTAAATCGCAAACCGGATACGTGTTTACATTAAACAGTGGAGCTGTCAGTTGGTGCAGTTCTAAACAAAGCGTCGTAGCGGGATCTACATGTGAAGCGGAGTACATAGCTGCTTCGGAAGCAGCAAATGAAGGAGTCTGGATGAAGGAGTTCATATCCGATCTAGGTGTCATACCTAGTGCATCGGGTCCAATGAAAATCTTTTGTGACAATACTGGTGCAATTGCCTTGGCAAAGGAATCCAGATTTCACAAAAGGACCAAACACATCAAGAGACGCTTCAATTCTATCCGGGATCTAGTCCAGGTGGGAGACATAGAGATTTGCAAGATACATACGGATCTGAATGTTGCAGACCCGTTGACTAAGCCTCTTCCACGAGCAAAACATGATCAGCACCAAGGCTCCATGGGTGTTAGAGTCATTACAGTGTAATCTAGATTATTGACTCTAGTGCAAGTGGGAGACTGAAGGAAATATGCCCTAGAGGCAATAATAAAGTTATTATTTATTTCCTTATAATCATGATAAATGTTTATTATTCATGCTAGAATTGTATTAACCGGAAACATAATACATGTGTGAATACATAGACAAACAAAGTGTCACTAGTATGCCTCTACTTGACTAGCTCGTTAATCAAAGATGGTTATGTTTCCTAACCATGAACAATGATTTGTTATTTGATTAACGAGGTCACATCATTAGTTGAATGATCTGATTGACATTACCCATTCCATTAGCTTAGCACCCGATCGTTTAGTATGTTGCTATTGCTTTCTTCATGACTTATACATGTTCCTATAACTATGAGATTATGCAACTCCCGTTTACCGGAGGAACACTTTGGGTACTACCAAATGTCACAACGTAACTGGGTGATTATAAAGGAGTACTACAGGTGTCTCCAATGGTACATGTTGGGTTGGCGTATTTCGAGATTAGGTTTTGTCACTCCAATTGTCGGAGAGGTATCTCTGGGGCCCTCTCGGTTATACACATCACATAAGCCTTGCAAGCATTGTAACTAATATGTTAGTTGTGAGATGATGTATTACGGAACGAGTAAAGAGACTTGCCGGTAACGAGATTGAACTAGGTATTGGATACCGACGATCGAATCTCGGGCAAGTAACATACCGATGACAAAGGGAACAACGTATGTTGTTATGCGGTCTGACCGATAAAGATCTTCGTAGAATATGTAGGAGCCAATATGGGCATCCAGGTCCCGCTATTGGTTATTGACCGGAGACGTGTCTCGGTCATGTCTACATTGTTCTCGAACCCGTAGGGTCCGCATGCTTAACGTTACGATGACAGTTATTATGAGTTTATGCATTTTGATGTACCGAAGGTTGTTTGGAGTCCCGGATGTGATCATGGACATGACGAGGAGTCTCGAAATGGTCGAGACGTAAAGATTGATATATTGGAAGCCTATGTTTGGATATCGGAAGTGTTCCGGGTGAAATTGGGATTTTACCGGAGTACCGGGAGGTTACCGGAACCCCCCCCCCAATCATATGGGCCTTAGTGGGCCTTAGTGGAAAGGTGAAAGGGCTGCCCATAAGGGCTGCGCGCCTCCCCCCTCCCCTAGTCCTAGTAGGACTAGGAGAGGTGGCCGGCCACCCCTCTCCCCTAGTCCTAGTAGGACTAGGAGAGGTGGCCGGCCACCCCTCTCCCTCTTTCTCCCTTGGGAATCCTAGTTGGAATAGGATTGGGGGGGGAGTCCTACTCCCGGAATGAGAAGGACTCCTCCTGCGCCCTCCTCCTAGGCCGGCGCCCCCCTCCCCCTTGGCTCCTTTATATACTGAGGCAGAGGCACCCCAGATACACACAAGTTGATCCATGTGATCTATTCCTTAGCCGTGTGCGGTGCCCCCTGCCACCATATTCCTCGATAATACTGTAGCGGAGTTTAGGCGAAGCCCTGCTGTTGTAGTACATCAAGATCATCACCACGCCGTCGTGCTGACGGAACTCTTCCCCGACACTTTGCTGGATCGGAGTCCGGGGATCGTCATGGGGCTGAACGTGTGCTCGAACTCGGAGGTGCCGTAGTTTCGGTGCTTGATTGGTTGGATCATGAAGACATACGACTACTTCCTCTACGTCGGTTCAGCGCTTCTGCAGTCGGTCTGCGTTGGGTACGTAGACAACACTCTCCCCTCTTGTTGCTATGCATCACCATGATCTTGCGTGTGCGTAGGAATTTTTTTGAAATTACTACGTTCCCCAACAGAAAGAGCGTATCATATCACGGGGTTTGGATGCACCGGCGGAGTTTGCACCAACTCTCAATGTGAGAAAGGGCAATGCACGGTATCGAAGAGGCTAGCAATGATGGAAGGGTGAGAGTGCGTATAATCCATGGACTCAACATTAGTCATAAAGAACTCATATACTTATTGCAAAAATCTACAAGCCATCAAAAACCAAAGTATTACGCGCATGCTCCAAGGGGGATAGATTGGTAGGAAAAGACCATCGCTCGTCCCCGACCGCCACTCATAAGGAGGACAATCAAATAACACCTCATGTTTCAAATTTGTTACATAATGTTTACCATACGTGCATGCTACGGGACTTGCAAACTTTAACTCAAGCACTTCTCAAATTCACTATTACTCTACTAGCATGACTTTAATATTACTACCTCCATATCTCAAAACGATTATCAAGCATCCAACTTTTCTTGGTATTCAACGCACTCAAAAGAAAATTTCACAAATCTTGAACACCAAGCATTTTATTATTAAGCAAATTACCATGCTATTAAGACTCTCGAAATAATTTAAGTGAAGCATGAGAGATCAATAGTTTCTTTAAAACAAACCACCACCGTGCTCTAAAAGATCTAAGTGAAGCACATAGAGCAAAATTATGACGCTCAAAGGATATAAGTGAAGCACATAGAGCAAAACTACATAGCTCAAAAGATATAAGTGAAGCACATAGAGTATTCTATCAAATTCCAATTCATGTATGGCTCTCTCAAAAGGTGTGTACAGCAAGGATGATTGTGGCACACTAACAAACAAAGACACAAATAATACAAGACGCTCCAAGCAAAACACATATCATGTTGGTGAATAAAAATATAGCTCCAAGTAAATTACCGATGGAAGTGGACGAAAGAGGGGATGCCTTCCGGGGCATCCCCAAGCCTTGACTTTTTGGTGTCCTTGGATTATCTTGGGGGTGCCATGGGCATCCCCAAGCTTATGCTCTTGCCACTCCTTGTTCCATAATCCATCAAAAGAATTCACCCAAAACTTGAAAACTTCACAACACAAAACTCAATAGAAATCTCGTGAGCTCCGTTAGAGAATGAAAACAAAAGACCACTTAAAAGTACTGTAATGAACTCATTCTTTATTTATATTGGTGTTAAACCTACTGTATTCCAACTTATCTATGGATAATAACATATTTTACTAACCATAGATTCATCAAAATAAGCAAACAACACATGAAAAACAGAATCTGTCAAAAACAGAACAGTCTGTAGTAATCTGTAACTAAAGCAAACTTCTGGAACCCAAACAATTCTAACAAAATTAGACGACCTAGACAATTTGTTTATTGATCAGAAGCAATTGGAATCAGTATTTTATCACGTTCTGATGATTTTTAATAATTAGGGCACTGAACGCAAAGTTTCTGGAAATTACAGCAAGATCAAATAACTATCATCCAAGAAGATCCAATAGGTCTAACTTGGCACAAACACTAATTAAAACACAATACCACATCCAAACAGAAGGTAGATGGGTTATTTATTCCCTAACAGAATAAAAACACAAAAAACTAAAAAATAAAATTGGGTTGCCTCCCAACAAGCGCTACCGTTTAACGCCCCTAGCTAGGCATAAATGCGAGGATAGATCTAGGTATTGCCATCTTTGGAAGGCAATCCATAAGTGGCTCTCATGATAGTTTCATATGGCAATTTTATTTTCTTTCTTGAAAAGTGTTCCATGCCCTTTTTTAATGGAAATTGGAATCTAATATTCCCTTCCTTCATATCAATAATCGCACCAACCGTTCTAAGGAAAGGTCTACCAAGAATAATAGGGCAATAAGGATTGCAATCTATATCAAGAACAATGAAATCTACGGGCACATAATTCCTATTAGCAACACTAAGAACATCATTAATCCTTCCCATAGGTTTCTTATAGTAGAATCCGCGAGATGTAAGTTTAAAGAGCAATCATCAAGATCGCGGAAATCTAGCAAATCACACAAAGTTTTGGGGATAGTGGAGACACTAGCACCCAAATCACATAAAGCATAAAACTCATGATCTTTAATTTTAATTCTTATAGTTGGTTCCCACTCATCATAGAGTTTTCTAGGGATAGAAACTTTCAACTCAAGTTTTTCTTCATAACATTGCATCAAGGCATCAACAATATGTTCGGTGAAGGCTTTCTTTTGACTATAAGCATGAGGAGAATTTAGCACGGATTGCAACAAGGAAATACAATCAATCAAAGAGTAACTTTCATAATTAAATTCCTTGAAAACCAATATAGTGGGTTTAGCAACATCTATATTTTTATTTCTTTCAATCCCACTTTCATCAATTTCATCATAAAGATCTAAATACTCCGAATTTTTAGAACGCCTTCTAGGCAGAGGAAGATCATATTCAGTTTCATCAAGATTCATATTGCAAAACAAAGATTTGATAGGAGACACATCAATAACTTTTAGATCTTCATCTCGATTTTCATAGGAATTGGAAGAACACGCTGTAATAAAGGCATCTTTGGAAGCACGCATCCTAGCGGTTCATTCCTTGCACTCATCAATGGAAATTCTCATGGCTTTGAGAGACTCATTGATATCATGCTAAGGAGGAATAGATCTAAGCTTTAACGAATCAACCTCAAGAGAAATTCTATCAACGTTCCTAGACAAATCATCAACTTTAAGTAATTTCTCCTCAAGCAAAGCATTAAAATTCTTTTGTGAATTCATAAACTCTTTAACACTATTCTCAAATTCAGAGGGCATCTTATTATAATTTCCATAAGAGTTGTTGTAGGAATTTCCATAATTATTAGAAGGATTACTAGGATAAGGCCTAGGATTAAAATTCCCTCTATACGCGTGGTTACCAAAATTATTCCTACCAACAAAATTCACATCCATAGATTCATTATTATTCTCAATCAAATTATACAAAGGCATATCATTAGGATCAGAAGAAACACTCTTAGTAGCAAATAATTTCATAAGTTCCTCCATCTTTCCACTCAAAACATTGATTTCTTCTATCGCATGCACTTTTTTATTAGAAGATCTTTCAGTGTGCCATTGAGAATAATTAACCATAATATTATCTAGGAGTTCAGTAGCATCTCATAAAGTGATTTCCATAAAAGTGCCTCCCGCGGCTGAATCTGAAAGATTTCTAGAAGCAACATTCAATCCGGCATAAAAAATTTGTATAATCATCCACAAATTCAAACCATGAGTAGGGCAATTACGTATCATTAATTTCATTCTCTCCCAAGCTTGTGCGACATGTTCATGATCAAGTTGCTTAAAATTCATAATATCGTTTCTAAGAGAGATGATCTTAGCGGGAGGAAAATACATAGAGATAAAAGCATCTTTGCACTTGTTCCAAGAATCAATACTATTTTTAGGCAAAGACAAAAACCAAGCTTTAGCACGATCTCTAAGCGAAAAAGGAAATAGCTTTGATTTAACGACATCATTATCGACATCTTTTTTCTTTTGCATATCACATAAATCAACGAAGCTATTCAGATGAGTAGCGGCATCTTCACTAGGAAGGCCGGCGAATTGATCTTTCATAACAAGATTCAACAAAGCAGTATTGATTTCACAAGATTCAGTATTGGCAAGAGGAGCAATCGGAGTGCTAAGGAAATCATTATTATTGGTATTGGTGAAGTCACACAATTTGGTAGTATCTTGAGCCATCGCGACAAACAAGCAATCCAACACACGAGCAAACAAAAGGCAAGCGAGAAAGAGGCAAACGGAGAAAGAGAAGGAGAAGGAGATTGGGAAAGAGAGGGCGAATAAAACGGCAAGGGTGAAGTGGGGGAGAGGAAAACGAGAGGCAAATAGCAACTAATGTAATGCGGGAGATAGGAATTGTGATGGGTACTTGGTATGTTGACTTTTTGCGTAGACTCCCCGGCAATGGCGCCAGAAATTCTTCTTACTACCTCTTGAGCTTGCGTTGGATTTCGCCAAAGAGGAAAGGATGATGCAGTAGAGTAGCGTAAGTATTTCCCTCAGTTTTTGAGAACCAAGGTATCAATCCAGTAGGAGGCCACGCGCAAGTCCCTCGTACCTACACAACACAAAGAGCTCAACGCAACCAACGCGATTAGGGGTTGTCAATCCCTTCACGGTCACTTACGAAAGTGAGATCTGATAGATAATATTTTTGGTATTTTTGATATAAAGATGCAAAGTAAAAAGTAAAAGGCAAAGTAAAAAAGCAAAGCAAGATTAAAGTGATGGAGATTGATATGATGAGAATAGACCCGAGGGCCATAGGTTTCACTAGTGGCTTCTCTCAAGAGCATAAGTATTCTACGGTGGGTGAACAAATTACTGTTGAGCAATTGACAGAATTGAGCATAGTTATGAGAATATCTAGGCATGATCATGTATATAGGCATCACGTCTCCTGGGTCTTATCTGGTGAGAAAATCACGTTCCAAAAATGATTTTTCTGTTTGGACTCCGTTTGATATTCCGTTTCTTCGAAACACTGAAATATGCAAAAAACAACAATTCTGGGCTGGGCCTCCGGTTAATAGGTTAGTCCCAAAAATAATATAAAAGTGGAAAATAAAGCCCAATATAGTCCAAAACAGTAGATAATATAGCATGGAGCAATCAAAAATTATAGATACGTTGGAGACGTATAAACTGCACGGAGCTATGTGCAGTGCAGTTTACACTATTCCGAAAGGCTTGAAGCTAATTAACGAGCATTGCACCTCTTTTTTATTTTTAATAACTTATTACAACTCCGGACTTCTTCTGTTATGACAAAAACTAGATGCACTTCGTGTACAAACTGGACAATCTCTTTCAAAGTATCAGGGCTGGTTTCAGACGAAAACTCATCTGTTACACCGGCATTTCATTTTTTTAAACTTATTATAACTCCAGACTTTGAACCATCAAGTTTTAACCATCAACTTGGCGTGGTATATAAAAATAAATGAATAGAAGAAAATAAATAAAGCAGAAAATAAAAAATAGCATAAAAGAAAAAAACTATAGCAGAAAAGAAAAAACTATATAAAAAACTACTCAGAAATAAATAGGAGAAAAAATAAAGCAGAAAAGAAAAAAAACTATATTAAAAAATTTGGGGCGCTGCCCTGTGGGCCAGGTAGACCACGTTCGTGCAATTTCAGGCCCACAAGGCCCAACAAACTCACAGGGCAGCGCGCCGTAGTTAGGCCCAGAAGCCTGCTTTATAGAGGAGTTCAAAAGGGCAGCCGCGGCTGGGTTTATAACCAGTGCGGCTGCCCTTCGCCCGGCGAGGTGGGACTAAACTTTGTGCAGGCAGCGCACCACCTTTAGTACCAGTTGGAGCCACCAACCGGTACTAAAGGCCTGCTCTTCCCGCCTCTTGGCCTGGCCAAAGTTGGCCTTTAGTACCGGTTGGTGGCTCCAACCGGTACTAAAGGCCTCTCCTATATAAAAAACACTTATGAAAAAATTTAGTTAGTTCCTCTGTTCCGTCTTCGTCACCGCGCGCCCCGTCCCCGTTGGCCTCGTCGCGACCTGGCCGTCCCCGGCGTCGCACGCG
>NC_041390.1:11337482-11348648 GCF_002162155.2 Triticum dicoccoides
GTCGCGCCGTCCCCGTTGTCGCCGCTCGCGCCGCCGGCCGCCCGTACGCCGCCGCCCCTGCTCGTACGTACACACACACACACACAATTTTTTTACTTATTTTCTGTTTTCTGTTTTTTAGATTAATGCATGTCAAATTGTTAATTAGATGAATGTCAAATGTTAGATATGAATTAGATAGAAAAGTTAAATATTAATTAGGTATATGAGATTTGAACTAGTTGAATTAATATAAATAGTTTATTTTTAGTAAATTCTTAGTTGAATTAATTAGTTGAATTAATTAATAGAACTTGTTGAATTAATAGAACTAGTTGAATTAGTTGAAATAATAGAACTAGTAATGTTTCACCTATATATAGAACTTAACTAGTTTATTTTTTCTGTTTTTTTTATTTTTTTATTTTTTTAGTTTATATAAATGTTAGATTAATGTCAAATGTTAGATGAATTAGATAGAAATATATGTTAGATATTAATGTCAAATGTTAGATGAATATTAGAATTAGTTAGATATTAATTAATGTTAGATAGTAAGTGTTTAATGTTTCACCTATATGAACATAGGAAATGTTGTCTGACGATGAAAAAGATTTGATTATGTGTGAACACTGTGAAGACCAACGCGGCCTGTGCGATAGAAATTTCCTTGTTGATAATAGGCGCTTCAGCATCAAGCTGGATGAGACATTCGAAATGGATACAGTAAGTCACAGCGGCAAGTATTTTTTCGTAATAAAGCATGACTTATGCTTCATTTGCTTGAACTTATAATTTTAAATTTTCACTATTCTACTAGCGCATCCCCTGCCATGCTCAAATTTTTGTCTTGGATAAGATAGGTTTCAGTGCGATGAATGATATGGATGTAAAGAGAGTTTACTTGAAGACCGAGCATGGGTATACAGGTAAAGAGAGTTACTTGAAGACCGAGCATGGGTATACTTTCAACGTCAAATTATACAATGCAGACACATACACCCATTTTGAATGCAAAACTTGGCAAGTACTATGCAAGGCTTAAGCATTTGAGCCTAATATGGTTATCACCTTTGATATTCGTCCGGAAGATGATATTGAAGGTAATAGAGACATCTGGGTCGATGTGCAGACGCCTCCAGTTCTACCATTATGTGAGTTTTTCTCAACCATATTTATGTCTTTGATATTGTTTATTCAAAAATAGTTGACAACTAATTTCTATTGTCAGCTTATTTCAGTTCAAGCAAACATGTCCGGCGCTTGGTAGACAGGACCTACTACTGTCCGGGGGATGAACTAAACTGCGAGGAGATAAGTCATTATGTTTCATGGCTTGAGGATCTTCATACTGTCAAGACAAATTTTCTTCCTACACTTAGAAATGCTAGTACTTAAAACGTGCGACCAATAGTGATCATATTGAACTACGGTCACATCTATAATGGAAAGATGGTAAGATTTTTACTATTTGTCCTTAGTGCATCTTTTGCATACATTATTTTTGAAGCTAAACTTTCATTGCTAAGTATATTAATTATTATACGATGTTCTTCAACAGGGACTCCCGATGACAGTTGTGCCTCAGTGGATCGAGACAAAAGGTCGCATGTCAATGGTTAGCTTACGACCAAGATATCCTACATTGCACATGAGTGCATTCAGGATTTCTGAAAGCGATGAATGCTTAATAGTGAAAGATTGGAGCAAAATTGTTAACGATCGCAGAGAAGTACTAGGGGGCAGCAAGGAGAAGCGCAACCCACGATTAGGAGACAGATTCATCTACATGCTCCAGTATGATGAATCAGGAGAGCTATACATGTTCTATGCTATTTTACCTGAGAGGGAGCAGCATGAGTGATTTAGCTAGTTCATGCTCTTAGTACTTGTCCTCTCATGTCCGTATTCTCATCCTGAACTTAATTAATCTCAAATAGTGATTTGCTTGTGAACGCTTATAATATCATGACCATGTTGAACTCGATGATATCTTTGCTTCTGTTACAAGTGAATGTTTCTTCTTTAAGCTAGTGTTGGTGGTGATTAGATAGCGGTAATGACTATGATGATTAAATAGTGGTAATGACGACTACGATAATTTTTAGCTAGCTAGTATATATATATATATATATACTATTGTTGGTGATGATATGATGCAAGAGTTTATTTATACATTAATATGTGATGATGATGATGATGAGTTATTATATATATCATTTATCAAAGAAACCGCAAATTAGTTTGAACTGGATGGATCCTAGCTAAGTGATCAAGTATATATATATGCCATATCCATATCCATATCCATATCAAGTATAACAACTCATTATAACGTAAAACAATCCTAAATTAAATTGATAACACAAATTTAAAGGAAAAATAAAAAATAAATCCAAAACCCACAAACATTTAGTACCGGTTGGTGTTACCAATCGGTACTAATGATCTACCACACCCGTGGCCTGGCTCGTGCCACGTGGTGGCACTTTAGTGCCGGTTCGTGCCGAATTGGTACTAAAGGGGGGGGCCTTTAGTGCCCACCCTTTAGTGCCGGTTATGGAACCGGCACTAAAGGCCTTTATGAACCGGGACTAAAGCCCGGTTCTGCACTAGTGGGTCCTGATGCCCCAATGAGAGAGGCTAATCCAAACCCCACTGATTCAACCAATCAGCGCGTCTCATGCGGATCGTAGGACACTGTAGCTAACCGTAGCGCCTGATCTCAACCGTCCACGCACAACGATGGACAACCCGGTAGTTTGTGGGGTTTTGAGGGGTTTTGAGAGGTTTCGAGGGGTTTTGAGTGATTAGGGTTGAGCATAACTAATTCAAAAAAAATTAAAAAATAAAACTTGCGCACATAGTCTTATTATGTCGTATAGTAACAAGAAAAATATATATGTATGGTTTACATACATTTTTATGAAATATCCTTCACTAAATTGTCATTCCTTGAACAGTGTAGTATGGAGTTCAAGGGAGAGAGTAGTGGGCACCCGAGAGTAGGTTGGGTTTTGAAAATGAAAAGTGTGAAAACCTCATCAAAACTTCATTTTGGATTGACTAAGAAAGATCTTAACTTACTTTCTCATTTTCATGTTTTAAACTTGTTTCATATATAATTTTCTATTAAACCTTGTTTTTTCAAAAAGAAAATAAAATAATAGAAAATTAATTCAATAAATAGTGAGACTTTAGATTTACACTATATAGGTAGAATAGATGTGTAGAAAAATTATTTGGCTAGTTTAGACAAGGTGCCAAAAAAACTTGCTTAAATATGAGGCCGTTTACCCTACCTTTGGAGGTCATTTGAAACACACTTTTCATGACTAGGAGTTAAACTTACCAAAAGGGCTCGGATTGATCAGCAAGCAAACATATTTCAGTTGAGATACTTTAGATAGCATTAAAACATCAATACCCCATCCCTAATTCAAATTTGAGCCCAAATTTGAATCAAAATTTGAATTTAAAACAATGACCAAACAAGTTCGAATAGAAAGTCGGGGATACATAGTGACTACCAGTACGCACCAAGTTACAAATATTATTACATGACACAAATTTTCAAACTGTTCTCTGTTCTACCTCTTCCTACCACGTCGTGTGCCCTTCTTCACCTTAGCACTTCTTCTTTTTGGTTCTACTACACACACAAGTTCACTGATCATCTTGGTTTTCTTCACTGGTCTTTTCAACACTTTGCCAACACCCTCGAGATCAGTGTCTTCAGTCTGAATGTTGACAACAGTTTCAGTTTCTTCTATGTGTACCTCAACACGGATTTCTTTAGTCTGAACCTCGACACGCTCGGGTTCAGTTTCAACCTCGAGAGCAGTTTCTTCAGTCTGAATGTTGACTGCAATTTCAGTTTCTTCGGTGTGCACCTCGACATCGGTTTCTTCAGTCTGAATGTTGACTGCAGCAGGATTTTCTTCAGTCTGTTCAGGCTCAGGCACACTTCTCTTCTTTCTGCAGCCATTGACTCTTGCTTTTTTTTGTTGACCAACACCGTTCAACAACAAGGGGTTGACTTGCGCGCTTCCTCCTGGCCATTGGGAAAATGTTATAGATATAGTAATTGGCAAAAAGCACCAAATCAAAACACAGACAAATAAACAAGAACATACTTTGGCTTATCAGGAGTGTAACAGCATTTGACAGATCCCACTCTGTGCCCAAGTTCCTGGCACAACTTGCATCTGTTTTTGTTACCTTTTTGTGCCTTTTTTGGCTTTCCATCTTTCTTTCCCTTCTTACTACTCCCACCTTTCTCAAACCATGCCTTGAATCTACTCTGTTTAGGCCTGCCAGCGTTTCTTTTCGTCAAGGGAGGACACATGGAAAATTCAATCTCCACTTCAGGCCACTGAGACTGATCTGTAAGTGCTGGAATTGGAGTAGCATATGCAGCTTTGAATTTTGCTACCGATTAATATTCATGCAAATATGGGTGCATGTTTATCTTCGGTTGGGATGCTAAGAAAAGAACAGCATGCTGACATGTTTTACCAGTGTGTTGCCACTCGAGGCAAGTGCAATCATGCAATTCAGTGTTAACAACATGTCTCCTTCCAGTTTTGTTATCTCTAACTTCAGCACCCCAAGGTGAAGATTTTTCGACAAACAAATGTGAAAGACTTCTGCTCCTATTGACCACCTGTTGTACCACTGTTGGAAGCTTATCACCTTGCAGACAATCACCTATCCTTCTTCTCAATTCCCACAACCGCATGAGCATGTTCCTGATTTGGTCCAACCATGTCATGTACAGGAAAATCTTTTAACTCCTTCACCTTGTTGTAGAAACTCTCTGCCACATTGTTGTTGATGTGGTCACATTTGATGGCAGTGTTGAATCCTGACCTGTACCATAACAAAGAATGGTAGGTGTTCAGCCATGGACCAAACTCATCGCATGCTGCCATTATCTTATCAAGATGATATTTGTGTGTCTGTCTAGTGTAAGATCTTGCTGCTGGCCACGTGCGCCCAAATTCTTCTCCTCTAATTTTTTTTGATCAAATTCATCCATAAATGACCGAAGCACTCCCTCTGCTCAGCATGTGGGAAAACATTTTCACTGAATTTTTCAGCCCCTTATATGCATCTGTGTGTATAGCCAAATGTGACACTAGCCCTAGGCGTCTTTTCAACTGGATCATGAACCATGTCCATGAAGCCTCTGTTTCTGACTGAAACAAGCCAACAGCAATAGGAAACATCCATTTGTGTCCATATAGAGCATTGCATGTGATGTCTACTATGCAACCTTCTCCTTGTAGACGTTGTTGGGCCTCCAAGTGCAGAGGTTTGTAGGACAGTAGTAAATTTCCCTCAAGTGGATGACCTAAGGTTTATCTATCCGTGGGAGGCATAGGATGAAGATGGTCTCTCTCAAGCAACCCTGCAACCAAATAACAAAGAGTCTCTTGTGTCCCCAACACACCCAATACAATGGTAAATTGTATAGGTGCACTAGTTCGGCGAAGAGATGGTGATACAAGTGCAATATGGATGGTAGATATAGGTTTTTGTAAACTGAAAATATAAAGACAGCAAGGTAACAAGTGGTAAAAGTGAGCGTAAACGGTATTGCAATGATAGGAAACAACCCCTAAGGTTCATACTTTCACTAGTGCAAGTTCTCTCAACAATAATAACATAATTGGATCATATAACTATCCCTCAACATGCAACAAAGAGTCACTCCAAAGTCACTAATAGCGGAGAACAAACGAAGAGATTATGGTAGGGTACAAAACCACCTCAAAGTTATTCTTTCCAATCAATCTGTTGGGCTATTCCTATAAGTGTCACAAACAACCCTAGAGTTCGTACTAGAATAACACCTTAAGACACAAATCAACCAAAACCCTAATGTCACCTAGATACTCAAATGTCACCTCAAGTATCCGTGGGTATGATTAGACGATATGCCCCAAAGTTTCTACCGGAGAATCACGACGAAAACGTGTGCCAACCCCTATGCATAGGTTCATGGGCGGAACCCGCAAGTTGATCACCAAAACATACATCAAGTGAAACACGTGATATCCCATTGTCACCACAGATACGCACGACAAGACATACATCAAGTGTTCTCAAATCTTTAAAGACTCAATCCGATAAAATAACTTCAAGGGGAAAATTCAATCCATTACAAGAGAGAAGAGGGGGAGAAGAAACATAGGATCCAACTATAATAGCAAAGCTCGCGATACATCAAGATCGTGCCAAATCAAGAAGATGAGAGAGAGAGAGATCAAACACATAGCTACTGGTACATACCCTCAGCCCCGAGGGTGAACTACTCCCTCCTCGTCATGGAGAACGCCGGGATGATGAAGATGGCCACCGGTGAGGGTTCCCCCCCTCCGGTAGGGTGCCGGAACAGGGTCCCGAGAGGTTTTTGGTCGCTACAGAGGTTTGCAGCGGCGGAACTCCCGATCTAATCTCTGTTCTGGAAGTTTTAGGGTACGTAGGTATATATGGGTGCAGGAAGTACATCGGTGGAGCTTCGGGGGCCCCACGAGGCAGGGGGGCGTGCCCTAGGGGGGTGGGCGCGCCCCCACCCTCGTGAGCACCTCCCTTGGCTCCTCACGTGGGGTCCAAACTTTTTTGGTAGCTTTCCTTCCAAAAATAACTTCTGCAGTTGATTTCGTTCCGTTTCGACTCCGTTTGATATTCCTTTTCTTCGAAACACTGAAATAGGTATAAAACAACAAATCTGGGCTGGGCCTCCGGTTAATAGGTTAGTCCCAAAAACAATATAAAAGTGGATAATAAAGCCCAATATTGCCCAAAACAGTAGATAATATAGCATGGAGCAATCAAAAATTATAGATACGTTGGAGACGTATCAGCATGCTGCCAACTGACCATTCCACTTGCCTGTCAAAAATAATGAGTCTATGCTCAAATATGGACGGCACCCTGCTTTGAAGCCATCGATGCAAGGCTTCAAAGCCATAAAAAACTTGGAGAACTTGACTTCACCTTCGGCTGATACCTCAGTATCTATCTCCACAACACTGCCAGGTGACCTCTTTTCCACCTCTGCTTTGAAGTTGTAAAGCATCCTAAATGTATTTGCCCAATCACCATATAAAATTTTCATTGCCCTTTGTTTTGCCTTCCACAGTGTGGTATATTTCAGTTTAACGGGGTACATCTTTTCCAAGTCTACTTTGAGTTTCTTGGCAGTAGTATTTGGTGTTTTGGCTAAAATTGGGGTGATCTTTTCTGCAACCCAAAGTTGTGATGTCATGGTTGATACTCTCTGTGAACTTGTAATACAAGTATGTTGATTGGAGATTTGGTTAACCCTGACAGTACTTCCATCAGGTTGTAATCTAGCAGATATGTACCACTTGCAAGGCTTGACACTACCATCAAATCATCTGCACCTCGCATAAAACCTCTTTTTGTCAGTCCAACAGTCTTGGCATCAAACTCATGTTTCACTGCATAAGTCTTGAAACACATCCTAAACTCCTTCATGCTTGGGAACAACTTGCCTACTTCAATGACAGGGTTTGCTTTGTCATACACATGCACCAGCTCATCATCATGTGCATCATCTACTTCATCTGCAGCTTGTTCCATCAACTGTCCATCTACATCTTCATCAGCATTAGCAGGCAAACTAGATTCGCCCCTCTCCTGCTTATCTCTGTCATCGAATGGAATGCCAAAAAGTTTGGCCATCTCAATGTCTGGCATTGGTGCAATGACCAAATCAGTAGGCTCATCTAATTCAACTACATTCCAATCAACACTAGTTTCAGTTCCAGTCACATGTCCCTCTTCGGTTATTACTGTAAGTTCAGTACACATGGGAATCAATGGCCTCTGTGAAGCCCAATCATCATCTACCATCTGCGCAGCCAAGTGTGATGACACATATCCAATCTTCGAAAAAATATTCAGATCAACGAGCTCAGCAAAAAAATTAGCCCGTTTGCTTGTCCAGCCGTTTTGTCGATCGATTTCTTCAACAATCTGTTCACCATCTTCTATTCTCACATACTCTCCTTTCCAATCATCAAACCGCAACAGTGATACTTCTTGCTCTGGACCCCAAACAATATTCTCCCCAATTTTTCCCACCCATTTCTTCACTGCCTTCTCTCCCATATTCTGTAGAACTTGTGGATCAATCTCTGTAAACTCAAACTCCCATTTAACAATTGTGTCTCTCTCAATGTTCTGTATGCTACCGTCAACTAATTTTGCCTTTGATGGAAAGAAATTGACCGTCAATTCGAACGTCCGAGCGGCAGCATCCCCTCTGTCAGTGGCGGACAATGTGAGCCCGTGAGAAAGAGCAGACGAAATTGGATCAGAGAGAGGCGCATTACCTATTCGAAGTTAAATCTTGCGGCTCCATCTCAGTATGCCCACGGGCTCCCCTCACAACCTATTGATTGAACAAGCGAAAACAGAGGAAACGAGCTAAGATCTACGGACCCGAGAGAGGAACGGGACTAGGGTTTGAATTCACTCACCATTTTCTGAGGACGAAGGGAACGGGCGCCCGGTGAGAACGGGGCGAGGGCTCCGCCGGCGTCGCCGAGAATGCAAGATCCGTCGCCGCCAGAGAAGAAGGGGCAGAGTGGCAGTGGGGTGGACGGGGATGGAAGGGCACGGTCAGCTGTTTTGAGGACCAATTAAGTTGGACCCACATGTCCTAACATAAACAGGCTTGGTTAACGACCAATTTAACCCAATTTAACACCCCATGTGGCCCTGGGCTATTTACACGCTAAAATGTGTCGCACCATAACCATTCATTCAAACTACATCACACTCTTTCCAATTCACATGAAAAACGTGGCACAGGAGCTATTGGTCCGCGAAGCCGGGTAACGAGGGAGATGTTGGAGGGGCTGGATTCGCTGCGGTCAAACATGAGGACGAAGTCCTCCGGGAGGAGCTGCATGTACTTGGCCGAGACGCCCATCTTGGCATGCAGGAGCCGCCACTCGCCGGCCAGCGCGGCCGGCGACGTCGGCTGGACAGGCTCCAGCTGACATGCCATGGCTTTAATTAGCCCCAGAATTGGCGGCGCGGCTGGTTACCAGGAGGAGGACGATCGTTGAGCAGGGAAAGGAAGGACCTCGCCGGCTTAGGCCATGTTGCTCTGCACGTGTGTCTTCTTTAAACTGTTGCATTGCATCGTTGTGATGTGTTAGTATGGTTTGTACAACGTGATGTGGGTTACTCTTGTTGGGAGGAAGGTTGGTTTGGGGAAATCAGCCGTCATGGAGAATGGAGGTCACCAACGTGCAGTTGGAGGCTTGGAGCCTGGAACCTGGTGAACGCCCTGCGGTTCAGGCGTTCCTAGCCTCACGCCTGCACTCACAACTTCAAAGTACACGAAGAGTTCCACGGCGAGCTCGATGTGCTCCGGCCGCTAGGTTGCCGTTTTTGTGGTGGTCAATGACATGTAGCATCCATGCTGCTGCTGCCGCTGGAGGACATTTGCGGTCCAATTATAGAGGGCCGACGCCCGGCAGAGCAACGGATTTTTGGCCCGGATGCAGGTAGGGGAAGAAGGGATATAGAGTTCTTAGCAATATTTCAACGAAAATGTGTGCGAGGAGAGAAAAATTACTGTATGATAGGCGCAGAGTACAAATGAGAACTCCACGGTGCAGACAAGCCCCGTCTCTTCTGGCTGTGAGCTACTCCCTCCGTTTCAAATTACTCGTCGTGCTTTTAGTTCAAATTTGAACTAAAACCACGACGAGTGGAGGGAGTACATCCGATGTGCAAAACAATCATTAAGCATGTTTTTTTAGAACGGAGGCTTAAGAAGAGCCCGACTTTGAATTAACAAAATCATCAACCGGCCAGGGATTGCACAAGGCCACCAATACAACCAACTGGAAACAGAAAAGAAAACAAACTGCAGATACACGGTGATGCCGAAGCAGCTTACAAGCACCAAAGATTACACGCCCTATAGAAATAATCAGAATAAGCACTAGCTGGTAGTCGACGGAGTCCTCCAAGTGAACTATAATCAGTAGGACAAACAGAGGGGAACTTCGGGCGGAGCCATTGCCCAACGTCGATGAACCGAGCCCTCATCTACCCTGGAAGGTGCACATTGAAACCATGCCGCTCCTCTCCAAATCCGGAGGGGACCCCTGCCCCTCGCCTTGGCTCGAAAGGCACCGGACCGCCGGAAGATGGAATTGCCCTCCCTAGAGCAAGGAAAGGGCATGATTCTGGGCACCAAGGGAGATACTCAGCTCGACACGCGGCTGCACGAAGGGTACCAGATGAAAGTCCACACCGCAGCCCACTGATACAAGCACGAAGAGAAAAAACTGCACAAGGAAGCTGTCACTGAACAAACAAACAGTAAGGAGAAAATGGAGCATCCATAACTGGAATCAGATCAACCCGCAGAATCAGCTCCGTGACCTTGCAACCGCATCTGGTTGCTGCCAACATAAAGGAGAGGATCCCTATCCCCTCCCTGCCCAAGGCAAAGACGTTGAGCAAGCAAGCACAGATCGGCCAACGGCCAATCGAGAGGAGAACGGACCAACACTAATTCAGAGACAAAGCACCATGTTCCAAATACCTCGCCGAAGACGCAGCAACCCAGCCACCACCGCCCAGCACCACAGCACTCTCCCACCTTGCCCAAGCCGGCACCTTCAAGAAGGAGGCGGTGCACGCCGCGCCGTTGTCGACCTGTCTCAGCAAGACATGGGATTTCTCTTGGGCATGGAGTGGGAGGGAGAGGGCACGAACCTCAACGGCGCCTCCGAGGAGGGGAACGGCACCGGCCGGTGTTGCCGCCGTCGTGGCTAGAGTACACCAGCCAAGGATTTCTCCCGATTCGGACCGCACCTCCAGGCAGCCCGACAACGGATCCGGCGGCCAGAAGCCACCGACGACCAGATTCGGCAGGGCAAAGTGCTGCGTGGGGGAGGAGACTGCCTTCAGATACAGCCGCGAGCGAGGAGGGCGCAACACCCGCTGCGATCGGCGACAGCTCCCGCCGTTCCTCGCCACCCTCGCGGCCGAGGAAACGGAGGGCCACCACCTGCGACGCCGCTTGCAGAAGAGACAACGCCGCCTCGCCACCCGAGGCCGCCGCCTCGGCGTCCGGAGCCCTTCGGTCGGGAGTAGCAGATCCTCGCCACCGCCGTCCTTGAC
>NC_041390.1:11348780-11376321 GCF_002162155.2 Triticum dicoccoides
GAGGCGGGAGGGAAGGTTCGACGGCTAGGGTTCGTCGCCACCCGAGTCGCCCCAAGCGGAGCGACGCGGGGGGCGCAGGGGAGGGGTGAGGGGTATCAACTTCCATCATCAAGCATGTTTGCTTTACTCATATTCTAAAGAGGTCAGATGATTTGACTTCTTTACTGTTTAATTAATACACCGTGCGCTTATACAGTATGATTTCTCTCTGTAATTTACTTTTGTTGTTTAGACGAAACATGAGTGGTAATCTTTTAACTTTTTGCATTAACAGTGATTATCTGCAAGTGTTGGATTGTTAATAATTCATTATCAGCAGATATATAGCCTGTGCTTATATCTTTATTTTGGCCCAATGAGAAAAATATTAAAAACACCTTAAAATACAAAAAATCATTTGTGTATAAAAAATCATGGACCCTGATAACTGCCACACGTGTGGTGTATCGGGTGGTTGTGCCGCACGTCCTGTGTGGCACAGAGACGACCCCGCCCACACGACCGCGTCCGGGCGCGCGCAGCCACACCCCGCACGTCCGGTGCAGCACGATCGCCCCGCACGAGCACGTCCGGGCGAGCGAGCACGCGGCCCGCACGACCCGCCTCGGCCGTCGTCCCTCCCCGCCTGCGAGCCACACACCCCGCGTGTCAGTAACCACGCGTCCCGCCGTGATTGCCATGGTTCGGACCCTCTTCAGTTGCCATGTTGCTCAACTGCAGTTGCCATGTTGCTGAACTACAGTTGCCATGTCGGACAACTACAGTTGCCATGGTTGCTCAACTGCAAGTTGCCGTCTTAGGTCAAGTGCCGGATGCCATTTTTGGGCAACTGCAGTTGTTGCCATGTCGGACAACTACAGTTATCATGATTTTGGAAAACTTTAAGAGTTGCCACCTACTAACACTGGACAGTTGCCATGTAGCACTAAAAACATGGCAAAAAACATGTTGCGGGTAAAAAAGAGAGTTGCCATCTGCTTACAAGCACGCTAGGGTAGTTGCCATGTATCCTGCAAAACACATGGCAACTGATGGCTTTTGGTGTGTGGGAGAGGAGACGGGAGGGCAGTTGCCATGTATCCTGCAAAACACATGGCAACTGATGGCTTTTGGTGTGTGGGAGAGGAGACGGGCATGTGGGTGACGGTGGTATCTTTAGGAGTTGCCACCTACTAACACTAGACAGTTGCCATGTAACGCTACAAAACAGACGTGGCAACAATAACATGTTCGGGTAAAAAGAGAGTTGCCATATGCTTACAATCACAAATAGGGCAGTTGCCATGTACCCTTCAAAAACATGGCAAATAACAGCTTAGGTGTGGGAGAGTGGGTGAATGGCAGTCGTGGGAGATGGGGAACAGGAGTGGTGCGTGGCGTGCGGGCGCGACAGCAGTTCCATCGCACGCCCCGACTGGCGAACGTTGGCCGCGGAGAGAAAACGGGCATGTGGGCGAACTCCCCCACATGCCACACACACGAGTGGTCCTACATGGCACATAAAATCAACTTTTTTATGCCAAGATTCGTGCAAAAGGCGTTGGACGGTGATGTAAGCCTGTGGGCGAGTTGGCTAACACCCACACGTGTGGGCGTTAACATTTTCGAAAATCATTTAAAAGATGACGAAATAGCGTGGGGCATATTTGCTGCTAGCAGCGCAATGCGGAACAGTACCCATATTGTGCCGCTAGGGTCATTTGACCCCAAATGACATTAATGAGGAAATATTAAAGTAAATAATTTATTAATAACAAAATGTTAATGTTGATTCATGGTGTGATGAAAGTGAGCTGATTTGAAATTTTGGTTGGCTTCATAATGAAGTCCGTGTCGAACGTCTAAAATGATAGTGAAGGTGTGATTTAGGCTTTAGCTGAGCTCGGTCAAGGGCGTGACGTAGGGCCAGCCACCTACACCAAAGCACATCATGCTGCTCGCTTGCAATATTCATAATGAATATTTTCACTTGACTAATGAAATATGTGATACAAATATTTCAGTTAGTCCTTATCCTTTTCTAGCACCATCTCTCTAGATTGCACTGAAATAATTACTCGACAAGCTTCAATCAGTCAATGGGTTTGTTACTTTTAGCTTCTCTACTGCTGCTTCAAGTATTTTCACCATCAAGTTCTAATGGTATATGTCCAGATTTTTTATCTATATGTATTACTCAGCAAAAAATAATCCCATTACTAAAAATCAAATAAATAAGATGATTGTTAAAAAATTAATCATGTTACCACAATCTTGGTAAAGGCGGAATTTTGTATGAACCACATTTACGTTTTGTACATACAATACTCGTTAATTTTAAACACACATTAAAAAAATATTCATATCTTTTAAACAGTAACTCCAAACTTAACATATTATGTGTGTGTTTTGATTAGAAAAATATGTAACATCTTAATATTATGTTAGTTTACATATTGTCTAATTTTAAAATGTTATTAAGGGTGCAACCTTGATCAATAGTGCTTGATCCGTCCTTCTTTCATACCAGTGCCTATCCGAATTGAAAATGAAGACCTAAGAAAAACCTGATTGGAAACAAAAGAAAGCATCTATAACCACACATACACACCTTGTCAAAACCTCCCAGAAAAAAAGTAAATTGCTCATGTTATGTCAAGAGAGACGCCTTAGGATTGACCGTATCCATATGCGTTGTGACTGTGTGAGCACTATGGCCACCGTCACGAGGGTGGGGAGGAGGATAAGCAAAAACACTGATGGGATGCCATGTGCTGAAAAGACGACGTAAACCTATTAGAGTCTTAAGTCATGGTTATTGGGTTAGGGGCATGTGATATGTTTTTTTTTCGTTGCAACGCACGGGCATATGTGCTAGTATAGTGTATACGTATACGGTGGGCTGTGCTAGAAAAATGTATATGGCGGATGAAGAGTTTCTAAAATATAACTATCATACCTTTTCTTATGAAGAGGTATAGACTAATCTCAGCCATTCTTGTATTTAGGGGTTGTACCGAAGCGAAAGTGTATTCCTTTCTAACCCAGTAGATGTTAATTCTACCCCTCCCCCTCCCTCCTTTGAACAGGAAGGATTATATTTAACGAAGGGCCGCTGGCCGGATTTTATTAGATAGGGAAGAAAGAGATAGTACAGGACCGTAACAGTCTAGGAGAACTAGAGCTGTTACACCACATTACAGCACAGCACCCAGAGTGTACAAAATAAGCTACAAGCAAACTACCCAGGCGAGCCAGTTCAGGCCGTCAGGTCGCTGATACAGGCCGTCAGGAAGGATTATATTTAGCTACCCTTAATTACTCCTCCAGTGATGTGGACATAGCCTCCACCGATGAGACAAAAAATATTATCCTCATATTCAATAATCAGGTGATTTCTATTAATAATTATATAAATTATAATTTTGTTACTCGGAGTAGAAATATAACACGTTCTTTTATTGTATGCAGAATACCAGAATATTTTTACAACAGCCGTGTGAAAATGAGGAGCAGTTCATATGCATGGAACACATACACATGCATGTACATGCCATGCATGCACCATCGAACCATCCATGATCCATCACAACCATCATTTGATGTTACGTGCACAAGGACAAAGGGTACCAGGACCGAAGCACTTGGATTAGGAATCAGAACGTGGACTCTCAGTCTGGCCCTGGAACGCTGCGGCCTCTACACGTCGGCCCGTGCACGTACGCCCGAAGCAGAGTCCGGATGGAACACAGCGAACCGACTCGACTGCACGTCTGCCTCTAATAAATAGTTACCTTAGATTATGTTTTAGACTCTGGTTTTGTTTAGAGAAGTTTAGCTATATTGCTACTTTTATTTGTTTTTGCTTGCTTGTAGCGGTTAGTGCGACCGTCAAGACATCATATCAGAATCCCATTTTGTGAGATCAATCCCATCTAGCATATTCGCAATTTTGAGATTGCTTAGCTATTATTTTCTTGCATGTTCTTCGATTTGCTTACAGGAAAAATCCTTCGTGGATAGGTCGATCGCGTCGTTGGCTCGGTCGATAACGCCGTGGAGTTGGTTCAGCAATTGCCATGGATATCAGTCGTGTACGATTCTTCCTGTACGGTTGGTAGCCGGATCGTGAGGGTCAAGTCCCACCCAAAATCGTAGTTATCTCCCTCTCCTCGAAAGATCGGGTCCCCAGTTCACATCAAGTGGTACCAGTTTTCAGGTTCATCGGTGAGAGATTTACAGTTTTATTAGATTAGATTGATTTTAGTCCTACAACCCACAAAAAGCCAAAAAAATTAGATTAGTTCATCTGCTGCACCTATCTTTTTAGCCATTAGCAATTTTTGCATTTAGTACTTGCTTTGTTGAATTTTTGGTTGCATTCATCCTAATTTTAGTGCTAGTATAGATTCGTTTGGGAGAAAACTATCTACTAGATCATACTTGTTTTTGTCCACCAAAATTTCTTTCGGCGAGTTGGTTGTTCATCTGCAAAAAAAAAAAAAAAGAAGTCAAGATTAGATCTTGTTCTGTTACGTGTCCGTGTCCATCGTTTTCTGCGTCATACCCTTTCCCCCTGCCCACGCAATCCACTTTGTTTTCCATCCTTGGAGTTTACGCCACTTTTTTTTCTCTTTTGCTGCAGCAACAATTTCCCTGCCGCGCCGCTGTTCCCTCAGTACGTCTCACTTGATTACTTCCGCATGCATGCAACCCACGTTCCATCACTTGTGCCTTGATTTTCTTTGGTCTGGTTTGCTTTGCCAGCTCCAATAGCACAGGGTCCGGTAGCTTTTTCACTGCTTGCTAGCCTAGACTGCGCAAGCATCGGTCGCTAGTAACCGGCTTGATAAAAAAACGCAAAAAAAAGATATAAAAAAAGAAAAAGAAGAAAGAAAAAAACAAAAAAAAGTTGAAAAAAAGATCAGGCCGGCTAGCATTTTTTTTGGACTGCTTTATTCTATTAGCTACGCTGGACATTATTTTTGCTGTGATTGGCACTCCATCTATTATATCTTTTCGAGCTTTGTCATACACTCGTTTGTACTTCACTTATATCTAGCTACTTAGAGCTGTCACATATTTTCACCGGCTTTCACTCATTTGATTCAGTATCTGGGCTTAGATTATTTTATCTCTTACTAGTCGACTGCCAGCACTAGTTAGGAGTTTGAGCAATTATTCAACTTGCATTGCTTTTTGCTAAATTGTGCCACTAATATTGTGAGTTGAGAAGCCTTTGCCAAACTACACTTTTTCCTACCAATAAGTACAGGTCCCTGCTTTACTGATTCCTGGTTATCGCTCCATTCAATCTCCATTGGTAGTTTGAAGCCAACACCAACGCGCCGATCACCACCTGTTGCATTGGTAAGAACAAGTAAGAATTTGATACTAAGCTTGAGTGTGAGCGAATTTTCTCCACCACGTCCTACTAGTTGGTAGGGATTATACATTGTGTTTTTTCTCTCTCTTTCGCTAACAATGGCCCAGGAACAACCCACACTTGAGGGCCTCACCGAAGATGTGAAAGTCACCAGCGAGCGTCTCGCCCAACTTGAGGGTGCCCAAATTGCGGCCGAAGAGAGGCTCAAGGCCATCGAGGATGCACAGGGTGTTGCCAACACACATCTACAGGACATCTTGTCACGTCTGGATGAGTTGCAGGCTGCACCCCACGTCAACACCAACGTTGATCCTCGCAACTCCGCGGGTGTTGCCGCTATTTCGCAAGCTCGACGTGTGCCCATGGGTCATCCACAACACCCAGCTACTGCCACTGATGCCGCCACCATAAACCAGCACCAACAAATTCCTCCCCGCGTTGAACAACATGGGGACAACTATGAGGATTATTCTGGTGACACCGAAGACGACCAAATGGTCAACCACCACAATGGCCGTGGTCATCGGCAACTACGTTTCAACCGTCAAGGTATGGCACGAGGTCAACCCAGGTATGATGCTAGAGATTATGAACACCCTAGTGCTAAAATTAAATTTACTATGCCTGCTTTCAACGGTAAATATAATCCAGATGTTTATCTTGACTGGGAACTTTCTGTTGAATAAAAATTTGCATGTCATGATATTCCTGAGAACCAAAGAGTTAGGGCAGCCACTAGTGAATTTACAAACTTTGCTTCCATGTGGTGGAGTGAATATTGTCGTATTAATGCGAATAATGTACCTACTACTTGGGATGGTTTAAAACGAGCTATGCGACAACGCTATGTTCCTTCATATTATGCTCGTGACAAACTAAATGAATTGCAACGTTTAAAACAAGGTAGCAGTTCTGTAGAGGATTATTATCAAGAATTGCAAACTGGCTTAGTGCGATGTGGTTTAGTTGAAACCGAAGATGCTATGATGGCTAGATTTTTAGGTGGTTTGAATCGTAATATTCAGGATATCTTGGACTATAAGGAGTACAACTCTATTACTCGTTTGTTTCATTTTGCCCCGCATTGCCGGCTCAGCTTCTTCCCGCATTACCGGCTCAGCTTCTTCCCCCATTGTTGTATCATCGTATTCAGGGAACCCATGGCCAGGATAGCTATCATCGTCTTCTTCTTCTTCATTGTCTTTCATCATAACCCCTCTTTCTCCGTGCTTGGTCCAAACATTATAGTGGGGCATGAAACCGGACTCAAACAGGTGGACGTGAATGGTTCTTGACGTAGAGTAATTGTGACCACTCTTACAGCCAACACATGGACAAGGCATAAAACCATCCGCCCGCTTGTTTGCCTCAGCCGTAATCAGAAAAGTATGCACGCCCTCAACGAACTGGGGAGAGCATCGGTCATCGTACATCCATTGCCGGCTCATCTTCATTACACAACACCGAATAGACCAAATTAATACAAGTTCATACATAAAGTTCATACAACACTTAAATGCAACAAACAAATAACTCTCTAGCTAAAGCATTTAAATGCAACAACAAATGCGATCAAGATCGCAACTAAGGTAACAATGGATCCAACAGCATAATGATACCAAGCCTCACTATCGATGGCATATTTTCTAATCTTTCTAATCTTCAAGCGCATTTTCTCCATCTTGATCTTGTGATCATCGACGACATCGGCAACCTGCAACTCCAATTCCATCTTCTCCCCTTCAATTCTTTTCAATTTTTCTTTCAAGTACTCGTTTTCTCTTTCAACTAAATTTAACCTCTCGACAATAGGGTCGGTTGGAATTTTCGGTTCACATACCTCCTAGAAAAAATTTCTATGTCAACTTGATGGGCATAATTTGTCATAAACACGAAATGCAACTAGTTTTAAAAGAGAATATATATACCACATCCGAATCATTGCAAGAGTAAATCTAGCAATGAGAGATGAAAGGACAAAGTTGCTAACCTTTGTGATCATTTCAATGGATGGGGGCCTTCTAATCTTGACAAAATTTGGGCAAAATGTGTGATGAGCTCGAGAGGAAGAGGGGAAGAACAGAGAGGAGAGGGGAAAGGCGAAGAACAGAGCGAGCTCGGGTGGACGAAGGGTTTATGTAGGACGACCTTTAGTACCGGTTCATGCCAAGAACCGGTACTAAAGGGGATGGAGGGGCCCCAGTCTGACAACATCCTGCAACCACTCTCATTAGTACCGGTTCGTGGCACGAACCGGTGCTAAATGTTCGCCACGAACCGGTACTAATGAAAGCGGCCCGGCTAGCCGTTGGAACCGGCACTAATGTATACATTAGTGCCGGCTGAAATACAAACCGGCACTAATGTGCTTCACGTTTGACCCTTTTTCTACTAGTGTACATATCATAGTCAATTGATAACTGCCTAAGTTGAATGCCCACTTTAATTTATTTCCCATTTGCTCGAAAGCTTTTGCACCCTCATCTATGCAACCAGATGACAAGTACTTGGATGAATCGAGCAAGGGATAACTAGAACAAACCAAATCAAATCAAACCAAAATAGAATGCACAATACGACATGGAATGTCGATGTAGAGAACTAACAAACCAATCAAACAGGAGGCAGAAAGCTTCAGGTAGGTAGCACTTGGTTTACGCATATTGTGTTGAACGAAGTGCTGAAGATGAACTCACGGAAATGATGCATTACCTAAAGCAAAAAAAAAGAAACAATGGTACAAAACATTAACCACATATACTTGCACTTTCTAGAAAAGAAAAGGTGGTAACTTGGTTCGACATACAAATAGGTAAGTTTCTTTGCAGAGTAAAGAAAGATTGAGCTATATATATATGTATAGATCACCTGAGTAGGCTACCTCAGGACAGGTGGGCCTTCTAGTACAACGAGTGGCTCGCCTCATAGAGGGAAGGATGGTGGTACTTCTCCAACCCATCCCACTCCAGGTTGTCCCACCATTCCTTCTCGCAATCCACCTTGGGTGGCATGGTGTTGCGTCCGACCAATGGCAGACACTTGAGGCTGCAACAGCCCCTGATCTTGATGGTCTCTAGTTTAGGCGCCCACATCCTACACCCACTAATGCGCTGCAGCATGGGGAGCTCGTGCAGGTGGATGTGCCTCAGCTTTGGAAATTCTAGAATTTTATCCTGCTCTTGAAGCTGAGGGTCCAAAGGGAAGACCTCCCTGAGATCACCACAGTACACTATCTCGAGGGTCTCCAGTGCACCCAAGGTGTCTCCCTCCCATTTGGAGAAGGGGAGAACATGTACGAGCCTGGGGCAATGGTTCAGATGCAAGAGGTTCAGGTTATAAAAGTAGCTTTGGGTTGGCCTGTCCCAGATGTAGCATGCAGAGAGGAGCTGGGAGGCCCAGAATTTCTCCAGCCAGAAAAAGCTCTTCACATTACTGCCTTCAGGAGTAGTGAAGACCGTGTGTAACTTGGGGCACCTTTCCATTCGACACCATCTTATACTTCTCCATCCTGATCCTTGGGGTGGTGCAGGGATACTGGTGATGGCCGGGTTATCGTACACATGCAGTGATGTAGCCGCTTCACATAAAAAATGAGGCAATAATAAAGCACAAGTATCTGCCTGTCCAGGGATACTGGTGATGGACGGGTTATCCTCCAAGAGTTTGTTGCTCTGCCCGTGCATGATCACATTTATGATACATGCAACCACTTGGGTCCATTGCCTTACAAATATCTTGGGGCAGTCCCGCATCATCACTATTGCAACTGGGCCGCCCTTCAGTATATCTCTATACTTCGAGTCCATTAAGGTACTTGTATGCGGTTGGACTTGCACTAGTTCGTCACTGCTTGTTCCTTGGATGTTGCTACCACCGACGGTAGCTGCATCACAGACATCAATATGTATGGATGAGCCTCCTAAATACCATCTTACAGGAGAAAGCGACCTAAGGAACCTTGTATCCATGAGAGAAATCCGCCATCGAGCCTTAAATATTTCTTCTTTTTGTCGTTGGATGGATGGATCGACATGTGGATGAGCAAGTGGTGCTTCCCCTCCGTCAGTTGATGTTGATGTCGACATGGTGTCGATACTCAGCAGCACACCAAACCATCCTTCCCTTACTACCTTCTGAGGCCACAATATTGCCCGGAGCTTCTCGCAGCCTAGCAAGATAAGCTTCTTGGGGATTGAACTGGTTTCCACTCCTCCAAAGTCAAGCGTTTTTACTCTTGTGCCTGAGAGGTCCAGCTCATTGAGATTCCCCAATGATTCTTTCAAGAACAGGTTCTTCAATTCTTTGCATCCCCTAGAAGAGATAATCTTTAACCCATCACATCCACCAATAATCACAGTTTTGAGGCTATTGTTGCCTTCTGGCCCAGATAAGGTTTTCATGCCTTGTCTGATGATATTTCCAGAAAAATCAAGAAGCTCCATGTTCCCCATATCTGAGAACACATTGTTGTTGAAGTAGCAGGTGGACTTTGTTACTCGGAGCTTGCGAATGTTATGCACTCGTCCCTGTAGATGGCTCATGTCCAAGTTCCTGGCTCCCATCACGTTTAGATCCCTCAGCTGGATCATGAGATCCATTACCCTCGCGGACAAGATCTGATCACAATCCGGGTGGCGCAGGTCAAGCACCCACAAACTTTGGAAGCATTCCCACAACATTGTGGTGTTGTGGTCCGACTCCTCCTCCTTTTCTGCATCTATGTCGTTCTTGTTTGGATGTCTTGGCAGTGATCAAGCCACATGAATCTCAGGCTGTGGCAACATAGGAATGGAGGCAATGAGAAGCTAAAGGTACACCTTGAGAGCTTGAGCACGCCGAGCCCGTGTGAGTGCTGAAACATGTCATCGGGCATAACTCCAGAGGGGTTGAGCACAAATCGAAAAGTTGCTTTTGAAATCCAGTACGGAATATGCTCGGTAGACCTTGACAGGTGAGAGGAAGGCATTATTGTTAAATCACCAATATTATGCCGGTTTTCAGTGCGCAACAAACGCAGCTCACGCTGTAGAACATCTCCAACTTGCCAAGCTCTCTCAATGTCTGCCAGTGTGATGATCCCATCGCATATCCAGTAGTTACTAGTGTGGACAACCCAGTCGTAGTCAACGATGTGAGGGTCAATGCAGCATCGTTTCAGCATATATTTGGCACACTCAGCAGCAATTGCCGGATCAATGATGAAATGACCATCCTTATTGCGGGAAACTTGTGCAGCCTCATGGTGCACTAGATAAGACCAAAGGTTTTGTGGATCTCGCCCACCACTGGTAGCTGAAATAACAACATGTGTTGTTGTGCTCTTCTTCACATTGTCTATCACCTTGGGGTCAAGTCGAAATCTCCCTCGGAAAGTCCACAGCATCTTGCTATTGGCATACCTGCTGGAATTTAGTCTATTGTGGGCAGCCCAATAACTATTTCAGAAATTCCTAATAAATCCTAGAGGCCCACTTAGCCCATTTGTGCAAGGCAAGGGATACTACTAAAGTTTAGTCCCACATTGCTAGTTGAGTGGGAGTTGCACCTCCTTATAAGGGAGGTTCTTTCCCCACTTGTACGAGCATGGAAACAAGAGGGATATCCACGCGTGCTCCTCCTCCGCCGCCCGCCTCGCCCCGCCGCGGGTTGCGGGAATGAGGCGAGCCGATATCTAAAAGATTTTTGCGAAAGTGGAGGTTTTTGGGGAGCGCTCTGCGCGACTACTGACTGATTCGTTCGTCACGGACGCCCCGGACTCCGACGACGACTTCTTCCCCGACGTCGACAACCTCCTCGACGACATGGCCGGCGAGGACATCGACCCCAAGTCCAGTGCTACCGCTGCTGCTGTCCTGTACATTCTCTCTACTAGAAGAACGCCCGTGCGTTGCAACGGGGCCACATTAATTTTAAGAGTTCAATATTACGACATTGACGACTTTTTTTACCATCAAATCCTCTCACACACACAGACACACACTCTTCCTCCCTCTTCCTCACTCTCTATCCCCCGCTCCCTCTCTCTCTAACACACACACATATCCATCTTATTGGGTACGGGACCATAATCCATCTATTTCACACATACACGCTAGTGCGTAACAATATGGATTATGTGTATTATATTTGCCACCAGAACTGAGGGAATTAATTTCATGAAAATCGACCAGCCACAGCTTCAAGAATACGCGGACGAGGTGGCTCGGGTCGGCGTCGGCGCCGTCCAGCGCGGGCCACGGGCCCGCTTCCAAGTGCACGTGCAATGCACGTCTTCACGAATATTATAACCAGATGTGAGAGAAATCACATGCATAGAAAAGACATTCTGATAGCAATCCAAATACCATACTCAATTGAATACCTAACCTGGACAATACTCTTATTTCTATGCGCCAGAAAAAATGGAATAGCAAAGCTAAGTATGTCTACATACGCTCAGATTATATATAAGAATCTTGGGTGAACAATTGCAACAAAGCACTAAGCAGCGATAAATTTAAATAAAAAATCCATTAACTATGCAGGCAGCAGGCTTGTTACAATATAGAGAGATAGGAAAATGTCACCTCCAGTAATGTAGCGCAAAGGAGTGGAACGAAGCATGAATGAGCGGTTGTCTGTTCTTCTCCATGTACATGGATCAGCAGTAGAGGCCAAGTATATAAGTACTCTACCGAACTCCACTCTTCGTGTACGGAGAGCCATGTCACCTTCTCGCCGCTGCAGCATGGGAGGACGGCTGGTTCACGTGACCCTCAAGCTGGGGGATCCATGGTGGCTGACCGTCGAGCTCGAGGCAGAGAAGTTGAGGACAGCAGTGGCGAGATCCATGCCGGCCAACCGGGCGAAGAGGAGGTCGTCGGGGAGGGACACATCGGCAAGAACCGGTCACCACGCGACCTGAAGAGCAACAGTGATCTCCAAAAGCTGTAGGCCGACGGCGTGCTCCATCCCCTGCGATGGGGTGACCATGGCGGTGGCCACAGCTCCTCATGCTCGCCTCGATCTCGGTGACACACCCTGAGTGTAGGAGGCAGCAACGACCTCGACGAAATCATGGCCTCCATCCCGGAACGCATGAAGGACCTCGGCCCCGTCGCTACTCCTCCCGCCTTAGCCGCACGCGGCAGCGGACTGTGGGTAGGAGGGCAGGCGGCGTCGCCTCGGCTGACGGCAGGGAGCAGCGTTGATTTCGGGTAGGTGGCATCGCGAGGACGGCCGCGGCCGCGGGGAAGCACCCCGATCATGCTGCCAGGCCAATCCTTCTCCTCTGATCCCCTATCCCCGAAGATTGCGCCGCCGCCCCGGTCGTATTGTTTCCATATATTATGCCATTTTTTCCTGTACCTAAACGAACGCGGGCGAGCGGATGGCAGAGTTTTGGTCCGCCCTCTAAAATTGCTAAACGCACTTTTGGTGAGGATTATTGTTAATAAATAAATTCAATCATGTCACTCTAAATAAATGGATTCAATCATGTGACTCTAATTACTTCGGATTGTTATGTGCACACTAAGCGGGGTGCAGTTGGGAAAGAAAATGTTTTTTAATTAAAGTGATCGAGTGATTTAAGGTAAGGTTAATTAATTTAGATTTGATTTTTAGTGATTGTTAGTAAAGTATGATGCGTCTTTAAAATCTTTTATTTGTTTCCTTAAAATCTATTATTTGTTTTCTAAAGAAATTTGCAACAATGGAAGGTATCGATTGATTTGGATAAGTTAGTAAATTTAGATCCGTGATTGCGTGCACGTTTGGAAAGTGCTGATTTGCAAGGAAAGAGCTGAGGGGTAAATAAACCGGTGAATAAGAAACCAACATCGAAAAAAATCTACGACGGTTAACCTACGAAAAAAATCGGACGAAAGTGGTGGGACGAAAAAAACCCTGGAAGCGAGACTACCAACTGCTCCATTAGGAGTAGAGATTGCTGCTTCTTCTAGTGTCCGACCCAAGTTCATGAAGAATCCTTTCGACAGCCACGTCAATGGAGTCCCCCTTGATGACCTAGATGTGTGTGCAGAGGGGACTTGCGAATCAGTTCAATGTTAAAACTACGTAACCAATACTAAATGACAGAACACACAATAAGTCGATTGATGATTAACTGGGCATGCATATTTCAGGCTGGACGGAGCGAGCGGGCTTTTCGGCCCACTCGTGGCCCGTTCTAGACCGGACCGATCGGTCCTGGCCCGTTGAAGAAATTGGCCGGTCCGGTCCCCAAATTTCAGCCCGAAATTTACTCGGTCCGGTCCGGTCTTTAACGGGTCCGACCGAGTGGACCGAAGCTGCAGATCATTCCTCGACGCCGCAGCCGCCGGCGATGCACTGGCCATGCCCCGCCCCATCGTTGTTCACCAGAATAAGTGTAATTCAGTCAATTGAATAGATAGGGGCAAGAGGTAGAAAACTCTGGTCGTGCGGTGAAGTTTTCTTTCCTATTATTCAGTCCAACAGAAAAGAGAAAGTACAACAGAAACGGGATTAGATCCGATAATCACGGCACCATCCCACGTCTAACTCCACGCTGCCGTTTCCCCTTATTCCGCACTGTTGTTTCCTTTTACTCAATCGAACAGAAATCACAAGGAAACTCTTATTCCTACTTAAGAGGCTTACCAAATCTATACGTGCAATCACGATTCAGTTTCGTCAGAATCTTCAATATTTTCAGTTTGGTCAGTATTTTTAGAATCTTTAGTATTTTCAGCAGCGTAATATTAGCGTAAAGAGATGGAGTTTCTCTGCCGTTTCCCTTTCCATTCATTCAGCGTAGGAGAAACAGAAAGAACGAGAAAGACGGCATGGATCTGATACGGCCATTTCCCTTTCCTTTCATTCAGTGTAAAACATTTTTCATTAATGATCCGGCTTATGCGTCCACTACGCCCACGACTAGGACTCAGCTCCACGTTAGGTCTGATCAACTAATCATGGAGGACTAGCACACACAAATTTGTGCGCTCATGCACGTGCTACCTTATTTGCATGCGGCTAAGAAAATGCTAAGAAAAAACAACAAAGACATTCACAAGATATGCTAACAAGATCTGGCACCGGACACATAGCCCGCGTCGTTGGCTTTCTCTCGCAGGACCCCAGCGCGCGCGTGCGTTCCTGCTAGTGCACCGGCACTTCACCGGCCACACAGTGGAGGACCCCGACGCGCGCGTTGCTGCTGCCGCCGGTGTGCTGTTCATGGCCGCGACGGCTCGCTCCCGTGCCTTCCGGCCTCCATGGTCGCCGTGCAGAAGCTCACGACCACCACATCAACATCCTGACGCCCCCGCCATGGTCACCACATCCGTCTTTTGCCGTCGTTGCCGATGCCGTGGTCACCGCGACCTCTCCATGGCCGGTCCTCTCAGTCCTGTCGGTCCGGCTCGGGCTTCATCGCCGCCGGTCCGGTCCCTGAAAACAGGACCGCAAGGCTGGTCGGTCCGGTCCGGCTCGGTCCGCCGGCGGCCGGTCCAACTGGCGGCTCGGTCAAGGCCCGGACCGGCCCGGACCGTGTCCACCCTGATGCATATTAGTATGCACACACATGATCTGAACTAACTAATGACCGTGCTGATATATAGAAAACTACCCAAATGTACCACAATTAAATATTTTACAAACTAGGCTCAAGTAGATGTAAAAATACCTCTGTACGCATAGCGAATTTGCCAGATCTATCAATCTATATTGCCTCTAAGTTGATTCAATTTTCGGCTTAAGATCCGGTCAGCTCTTCAACAATATCCTAACCTCCTGTATACATTGATATGCAAGAAGGCACAATAAATAAAACTAGCTTCATAAATCTGAAGAAGCAGGCAGCATGTGAGATGAGCTAGTTTAATACTATATACCTTGGTTAAGTTGAACATCTGGAATTATCTGGAGAGTACATAGCTCGATTGAAGCCAAATAGATTATCCAGGTGCTAGTACAAGATGGCCGGATGGAGAGCCAAGAAGGGACAATTAGCGTGCTTCATGCTTTTGTGTGTGCGTGTGTGTGTGCGCGCGCGCAAATGCCTTAGACAGAATACAAGAAAGTGGTGATCCCTTTCCTTTTGCTGTTTCATTGAGAGAATTACCTTTTGCTTTTCACTAAAGACAGAAATCAGTTCTTTGCTTGTGGGTGGCTGGCTGCAGGATTTAAAGATAAAGATGAAAGATTGCAAAGGCTGTCCATTCACTGTCCAATCTTTTGTGTATTTCAAGGCACTACATTGGAAGAAACTCCGAAGTATGGCATACAGATGTGGGTTAACTTGCAAATTGCCATCGGGGAAAGGTAAGACATGCTACTTGTTATGTTGTGGAATGCGGCTATACTGCAACTGCCGCACCTGAAAATGTTTTAGGGTTACCTTAAGTTAAATATATCCCACGACCCACGACCCTCTCGCGTCGCCCCCCTCGCGGGCGACACCAGAGGCGACTGCCCAGCCGCCAGCGACCCCTCGACCTCCCTCCTCCCCTTTCGTCGCCGCCTGGGGTTGGCGCCGGGCTAAGCTCGTGCGTTGGCCGGCGGTGGCGGAGGGTTGTTCCTCCTTCTCCCGGATCTGTGGCGAGGGGGCTAGATCCGTGAGGGGGGGAGGGGGGCTCTCCCTTGATTCACGACGGCTTCCGGCGGCGGTGCTTGGCGGCACGGGTGTTTTTCGGATGTGCGCAGCATGGAGATCGGCTGGGCGTGGCCTGAGGATGGAGGTGGGGTTCGGCGTGGCCGGTGGCATCGGCGGCGACAGCTGGCACGGATCCGGCCATGGTGGTGGCGGCGTCCCTTCCGCCGGGGACGACGGGCCAGGAAGTGGGTCCTTGTGGCGACACCGGTGGCAACGGATCTTGGGATCCCATGTTCGGGCTCGTCGTAGGATGTGCGTGGCGGCCGGAGCTTCCGCCAGTGTCGACGGCGCTTGATGCGGGATCGTGGCGGCGGTTGCCGTTGTATGGGCGACGACAGCGACTGGCGCGATGGTGGGTGCTCCCTGTAGCGCCCGCAATCGGGGCGGCGGCCCCTCTTCATCAACGGCGGCGGACTCCGGGGTTGTGTGGGCCACTCGGAGTCCAGATCTCGAGATGGTGACGGCCTTCTGAGGCTGGTGGCGGTATGGGACGTCCCTTCCATCAACAGACCGGGTTCAATGCGGCTCGACATGTGACACATGAGCCTCACTCGGAGTTGTCGGGCAGTGCTTGTCATCGGCAGGTGAAGTCACCGGTGGATGTGCTATCGGCGGATGCTACGCACGACGTCTTATACGGAGACGTCAAGTCATGCCTGCTACCGGAAGGTGATGCACAGAGGCTCTGGCGGAGTTGTCAAGTTTAGCCTATTGTTGTTGGATCAAAGGTGGTGCGACAGTAGCGGGAGGCAGGCGGTATGAGACGTCTTTGTCTTCTGTTGTCTCCTCCAGAGGTATCCAACTATCGAGGTGTCGGTAGACGGATAAAGGCGGATGGTACAGACAACTTCAATGACGAGCTTATGCACTCTGGTGAAAATACAAGATCTCTGATCAGGCTATGTCGTCGCGCGCCTGCGCCGTGTCCTTCCTGAAGGTGGTGGATTGAAGCTTTGCTTTGGGGATGAAAATCCAAAGTTCAACCTTGTGGTGGACTCGCCATCATCGGTGCACGTGCGGCGATTCCTTTTTGAAGGCGTAGCCAAGGAGTTGTGTATTTTTCGTATATGTTGTGTCTTGTATCATAGGGTCAGTGGTTATCTGGAGGAATTACTGTCGCGAGGTATATGACCTCAGGCTTTGTTTTTCGCTTTTTTTTCCGGGTCGATAATATTCGGCTGATGGATTTTGGTCTATTAATAATATATGGCTGCATGCATCATCTTGATGCAGAGGCCGGGGGTTATCCTCATTTTCAAAAAAAAACTTAAGTTAAATAGCTGGTTTTGGCGTGAGTAATTAATTACTCCCTCCGTTTCTAAATATAAGCCCTTCTAGATATTTCAGTACGGACTTCATACAGAAGATGTATATAGTCATATTTTAGAGTGTAGATTCACTGATTCTATTCCGTATGTAGTTTATATTGGAATCTCTAAAAAGTCTTATATTTAGTAAAGGAGGGAGTACATTTCTTAGATGCTTAGGAGATGTCACAACACGATAAGAAAGAGGCATGGTGCAGAGAGTAAGCATAATAACTGCCGTTACATGAAAATAGAATACACTTTTGCTGACTGTTTTTATGTCGAAAGGATTGGTAAGACAAGCAAAACAAATAGATCATGTTCTTGACAGATAGCAGTACACGCACATAACAGTGTGCCATCGAAAATATCCATTCTGAAGATACTGTCTGAACTGTACTAAACACACTACACGCAGCATTTACACATCTGTCATATACGGTCAGAAACATTGCATAGTCAATCTAGAACAACGCGCAACTTTCAGTTTAAGTGAAAAATTTGAGCATAGAGCCGGTGGAAACAAAAAAAGCTACAGCAGTGAGCAAGGAGCAGGGGCAGGCACACCGGTTTCTGACAGAGGGTTGGGCTCCGTGGGGTGCTGCTTCTGGTACGCGGAGGGAGGGGGCGGCTCGGACCGGCAACTTCTGAGGAATACGGCCCACCATGCGCGAGGTTCCACGCGTCAGACGCCCGGCCCAGGCAAGCCCATTAATAAAGCCCAAACACTGACTAAAAAAATGAGGCCCGAACTTTTCCCCTTAAAGCCCGTCGAGCCCATTTGCAAGAGAGGCAGGTTTTCTTTCTTGACCTGAAGACAGACAACTACTGTATTTTTTCACGGAAACGTTTTTTTTCCCTTTAGGTCGGAACTTAGCTCATATACTAGCGAGAGCCAGATTGCGGGGCTATTTGATTCTAGACCTTGCATGGGCACACTTAGCCACACATTTTTGCCAAGCTTGTTTAAGATTAATTCATCAAAATGAGAGCCACAAATTGAACATTTTTTTGTATATATGCTATGTGGGGCCCTAGTGTGGCTTGTCTAAGGTGTGGCTTGAACCAAACACTCATCTAAGTTAGTTAAACTTGCCTAACCTTAGGTATGGCAACCTTTGACAAAGTTAGTTACAAACCAAACAGCCCCTGCGTTCCTTACCGCTATATATCCAGCATATATACTGCCTCGATCAAGCAACATCACCCGCATCACTTCCCCCACTGACCACCCACCACTATTAGGGAAGCCTAGCACTAGCGCGTGTCATATGCCTAGCAGTAGCGCGGGTAGCCGCGTTGGCCCGCGCTACTACTATCTAGGGGTAGCAGTAGCGCCTGTTACATAAACGCGATTGAATCGTGAAGAGTACGACTACATCAACCGCGTTAGGACACTAACACTTCCGGTCTACAAGGGTATACAGACACACTCCCCTCTCGTAGCTACACATCTCCTAGATTGGATCTTGGGTGTTCGTAGGAAATTTTGATTTTCATGCAACATTCCCATCACCTCCCGCATGACTCCGTTCCCGGTCTCCATCTACAACAACGACCACCATGGAGACCGGTCTCCATCCCCATCCCGATCGGGAGATGGACGAGAGTATGCCCGACGACCACCACCACCCCGTCCGGCGGCGTCTGCAACCACCATCCAATCCTTGGTTGAGAAATAAAGTTGCACTGGTTACTCTCATGTCTCAGTCTTTCGAGGAAGACAGTAGGTTTTCCTATTTATGTTTGGTATCTTTCGTTGACATATGTTGCTTCTCCTTATGAGAACTATTTTTGAAGAAGATGCTAAATCATTTATTGCCTCCATGTTTTTGAGCTTTGAAATTGCAACTTTATTTTCCGCAGCTTGAAGTTATTGGAAACATAGGAAACCCTGATGGACATGATGGTGACGACCAAAACCACCGCCACACTTAAGCTAACAATGACAACCATCTATAAATATTTGAGGCTGAAATATTGTTTGGAACTATCATATTTCAGTCTATGTACCTATGCCATAGATAAAATCGACGAACCATCTTGATGGTGTATCTCCTAAAATTTGCGTTATGTTTGTAAGAGAAGATTGTTGTTGTGTGACCATTTGTCTTGTTGTGATTTATTCCAGAATATTTATTAATTATTACTGCTATATATTCATTCAATTATAGTCACATGTGAATAGATTTCAGTTTTGAGTCATGTTGAACAAGGTATGGTAATGTAGTTATGCAATTCCAAAGTTTGTCATCCAAACCGGATTTAGTATTTAAACCTCAGAGACATTTCAAGGGCTAATTCAGTGAACAATCAAACAAGCGAATTCGTATTCGCGCCATTTCAATTTCCTCACTGAATTGGAATTTCAGTCCAATTCAATACGGAGCTCTCCAATACGGACATCCAAACGCAATGTTAGGGGAAAGAAGAGAAGATGAGAAGACGAGCATGGAGGTGGGAGAGGATGAGTGGGGGTACTTGTATTCCAGTGGGCTTCTGTTACGAAGAGGAAACAACATGTTTCATTGATTAATCCATGGTTAATCTCTAAGGCCCATTAAGATGCATGAAAAATGGTGAAAATTTTAGCATCATACTGCTACAGTAAGAAGAGTGACACCTCTTTATAAGGGCTACCCTATAACATGCCATTGGGAGCTTGGGAAGAGGAGCTGTACACGCGCTCCTCCTCCTCCGTTGCCCGCCTCGCCAACCAAAGGGTATGATTCATTCATCCCCTATTTGCTCGTTCATATGCTAGTTGTATATATGTTGTTCATAGATGCTTCGGTTCTGTGCACTGTACGTGCTCACATGCTTAGATATCTGTCACGCCCAAGATGTGACCCTATGCTAAAGGAACTCGAAGGTCCTGATGAAGCTATGTACCTAGGGTAGGGGCATGGACCTGTCCTAAGTGCCCTACCCAAGGACATCCCTAGAAGAAGTCACCTTTCAATCGACTTGGAGGTATCCCACTCGATGAATTCAAGACACTCGACCACGAAGCTATCACTCGACCACGAAGCCAACCACTCGACTGCTAGGAGATCTAAAGTCACTCCGCACGCAAACGGTCGGTCATTAAGTAGCTTTTATGGTCATCATAGCACTTTATTAGGGGCGTTACCAGTAACGCCCAGCCTTAATGTACTTTAAACCCTGCATTACTGAGGGCTGGAGGGGCCTGGCGAACTCTATATAAGCCAGCCCCCTCCTCAGTATCAAGGGTTCGCACCCCTATTACTCATACGCACATAAATCAATCGACCGCCTCCGGGCACCGAGACGTAGGGCTGTTACTTCCTCCGAGAAGGGCCTAAACTCGTAAACCTCGTGTGCTTACAACTCCTCCATATCTAAGATCTAGCCTCTCCATTCATACCCCCCTACATTACTGTCAGAGTTAGAACCACGACAGTTGGCGCCCACCGTGGGGTAGGAGTCTTAGCGCCTAGTTGGAGAAGTTGCGATTTTCCCGATCTCTTTGATCATAGTTTCGGGCGGAGCTTTGGTGGAGGGCCGCGAGATCCGTCTCGGCGCGCTCACGTTCATCGCCGACGACTCCGCTTGGCTTCAGGAGGCTCCACTCGACGTCGACGCGCTCCCCGTCCGCGGGGTGACGCACTTTCGCGCATGCGTCCATGGTGTCCTCCTGCGGCAGCCGTCGACTCAGTATCGGTCAGCTCCTGTGGCATCCCCCAGCCCTGTCTCTCACCGACGCAAGCGCTCTGGTCAGTCGAGGCTTTAGAGGTGGGTGAGACATGCAGTGGCCCGCCAGTCGGCCACCCCACAAGTCGCGGCGATCGAGCCCGATGAATCCCTCTACGGCCTGTTCGACCTGTCGACTGGCTCCGCAAAGACCGCATCCGAATGCGACATTAGTGACCCAGCGGCGGAGGTTCTGGTGATCGATGGGCCACGCAGTCCTCCCAGTTTTCCCCGCACTGACGGAGGCGCAGATGGAGACGACCCGTCGCATCCCCACGAGGAGTATCTCCCCGAGCCTCTCACGTCATTGCAGCGAGCGGAGCTCCGCCGCCGGAACATGGATGCACTTCACACTCCTATCATTGGAGAAACCCCCGAGGCCCGGGCCTTGGAGGACGCGCGCTTGGCTAACTTGTCCGAGCACACTCGACTGGAGAATTTTCAGCGAGCACGTCAACGGGTTCGAGAATACAGTCGACGCCAGCTCTTTCCGCCCCCGCAGGTATATCGAACTCCGATTCAGAATTTGGCAGCTGTAGCCCGTATAGTAGAATCAATTCATCCCTCCCAGTCAGAGGCTGGCAGAGGCTTGTTGCAAATCAGAGCATTGCTCCGGGCAGCGGGAGACCAGAATTCCGCTATTTCTCAGTCGCGGAACAGGATCCATAGCCGATCCGTTGCAGCGGATACAGTCCAGTCGGCTCACAGCCCAAGATCGCCCCCGAGGCGTGAGGGGCGTGGAGACCGGCGTGATCAGCACAGAAGGAATGAGCAGTATGATCACCGATTCGATCGTGATGATCGACGTCGAGTGCCAACCCCTCCCCTGAGGAGTGGATCATATGTGCCTCGACAGCAGGATGACAGACGCCCTCGTAGTGTTGGGCGGAGAATTCCAGTTGACCCCAGGGAACCGGGCTTTGATGCGAGATTCATTCTCGTTCAAGGTTTGATCGACAGGAACAGAGCTCACCGAGAAGGCCACGACAGAGATGCACCTACCAGTAGTAGAGTGCATGTTTCAGGGCCGGAGTGTTTCAGTCGAGCCATCAGAGCCGCTGTGATTCCTCCCAGCTTCAGGTTGGCGACTGGAGTTAGTAAGTTCACCGGTGAGTCTAAGCCCGATACTTGGCTCGAAGACTACCGAGTGGCTGTCCAGATTGGCGGTGGCAATGATGAGGTAGCCATGAAGCACCTGCCTCTCATGTTAGAGGGCTCGGCCAAAGCGTGGCTGAATCAGTTAGCACCCAACAGCATTTACACTTGGGGGGATCTCTCCCGAGTGTTTGTCACAACATTTGAAGGAACATGCAAGCGACCTGCAGGTCTTACGGAATTGCGGTCTTGCGTGCAGAAGCCGAATGAAACTTTGAGGGATTACATCCAGAGGTTGATCACGTTGCATCACACAGTTGAAAATGTACCAGATCATCAAGCAGTTTGTGCCTTTAAAGAAGGCGTTAAGTATAGAGAATTGAATCTGAAGTTCGGTCGAACCTGAGAGATGTCTCTGAATCGGATGATGGAGATTGCCACCAAATACGCTAATGGTGAAGATGAGGATCGACTCCGGAGTGGCAAGCATAAGTCAGTCACCCAGGAAACCGGAGGAAATTCTAGTCGGAAACAGAAGCGGAAAGCCGAGCCAGCCGCTCTCGGGGAGGCCCTGGCCGTAACCCAGGGAAAGTTTAAGGGAAAACCCAAAGGACCTTGGAACCCCAAGAAAGTTAAAGACCAATATGGAAATGATGTTTTGGATCTGCCGTGTCACATCCACACCAAGAAAGATGAAGAGGGTAAACTCATTTACCCAAAGCATACCACTCGACAGTGTCGGCTCTTGATCCAGCAGTTTCAGGGCAAGCAGCCCAAAGATAAGGAAAAGGAGTCGGACAAAGTTGAGGACAAGGAAGATAGTGACGATGGATACCCCCAGGGCAATTCCACCTTGATGATTTTTACTGATGTTGAAAGCAAAAGTCGACTGAAGGTTATTAACCGTGAGGTGAATATGGTTGCTCCGGCAACACCCAGTTATCTGAAGTGGTCTCAGACTGCCATCACATTCGACCAATCTGATCACCCTACACACATTGCCACCCCTGGGAGGCAAGCTTTGGTGGTCGACCCAGTTGTCGAAGGCACTCAACTGACCAAAGTCCTGATGGATGGTGGCAGTGGTTTGAACATACTGTATGCAGAAACATTGAAAGGGATGGGCATTCTGATGTCCAGGCTCAGTGCCAGTAACATGAATTTCCATGGAGTCATTCCTGGGAACAAAGCCGAGTCACTCGGCCAAATTGCACTTGATGTGGTTTTCGGTGATTCCAAGAATTACCGCAAGGAAAAGTTAACATTTGAAGTGGTGGATTTCCAGAGTACTTATCATGCTATTTTGGGCAGGCCAGCTTATGCACGCTTCATGGCTCGACCATGTTATGTGTATCTCAAATTGAAGATGCCCGGTCCCAAAGGTGTGATCACTGTTACAGGCAATCGGAAGAAAGCAGAAGAGTGTTTTCAGAAAGGCTCAAAGATTGCTGATGCTCAGATGGCAGTGATCGAGCTGCAAAAGTATCAGAAGACTGCAGATCCGAGTGAGTTGCTACGAGCTAAGAAGCCTGCCTCAGAATCAGCTTTTCAGTCGTCCGGTGAAACGAAACCAGTTCACATTCACCCGACCGATCCAAATGCTGCTCCGACTCACATCTCAACGACGCTCGACTCCAAATAGGAAGAAGCGCTCATCCAGTTCCTCCGTGAGAACTGGGACATCTTCACATGGAAGCCTTCTGACATGCCTGGAGTTCCCAGGGGGCTGGCTGAGCACCGTCTACGAGTCGACCCAAAAGTTAAACCTGTGAAAGAACATCTTCGACGGTCCGCCGTCCAGAAGAGGAAGGCTATTGGTGAGGAGGTGGCTCGGCTCCTAGTAGCAGAGTTCATCCGAGAGATTTACCACTCCGAGTGGCTCGCCAATGTTGTCATGGTCCCCAAGAAGGATAAGTCACTTCGCATGTGCATTGACTTTAAGCATATCAATCGGGCCTGCCCGAAAGATCATTTTCCTCTCCCTCGCATCGACCAAATAGTCGACTCGACCGTGGGGTGTGAGCGATTGTCTTTTCTAGATGCCTACTCAGGGTACCATCAGATCCGTCTGTATGGGCCCGATGAGATCAAAACTGCTTTCATCAGTCCATTCGGGTGCTTCTGTTATGTCACCATGCCATTCGGCCTCAAGAATTCCGGAGCCATGTTCATGAGGATGATTCAGAAGTGTTTTCTCACTCAAATCAGTCGGAATGTGGAAGCGTACATGGATGATATTGTGGTCAAGTCACGGAAGGGTTCCGGCCTGCTGACTGACCTTGCTGAAACCTTTGCCAACCTCAGAAGGTACGATATCAAGCTCAATCCATCAAAGTGCACATTCGGAGTTCCAGGGGGAAAGTTACTCGGTTTTCTCGTTTCTGAACAAGGAATCGACGCCAATCCTGAAAAGGTTGGAACTATACTTCGGATGAAGCGTCCTGTGCGCGTGCACGATGTCCAGAAGCTTACAGGTTGCTTGGCCGCTTTAAGTCGATTCATCTCTCGACTCGGTGAAAAGGCATTGCCTCTTTACCGACTGATGAAGAAGTCTGACAAGTTCGAGTGGACTCCAGAAGCTGATGCAGCGTTTGCAGAGCTCAAAGCCCTGCTCTCCACCCAGCCGGTGCTTGCTGCCCCAATTAGCAAAGAGCCTTTGCTGCTTTACATTGCAGCCATGGGACAAGTTGTCAGTACAGTACTTACGGTCGAGCGGGAAGAAGAAGGAAAGGCCTTCAAAGTTCAGCGCCTAGTATACTATGTTTCTGAAGTTCTGACTCCTTAAGCAAAGATATCCTCATTACCAGAAGCTTGTATATGGGATTTATATGACCACGAAGAAGGTTGCACATTACTTCTTTGACCACTCCATTACAGTCGTCAGCGACGCCCCACTGTCAGAGATTTTGCACAACAGAGATGCAACTGGTCGAGTGGCAAAATGGGCGATTGAACTCCTTCCCCTAGATATCAAGTTTGAAGCAAAGAAGGCTATCAAGTCCCAGGCAATTGCAGATTTCGTCGCCGAGTGGATTGAATAGCAACTTCCGACAAAAGTTCACTCGGAGCACTGGACCATGTTCTTCAATGGATCTAAGATGCTGAATGGTTCCGGTGCTGGGGTAGTATTGGTTTCCCCGTGAGGAGATAAGCTCAGATATGTTCTCCAGATTCACATCGATTCCTCCAATAACGAAGCAGAATATGAAGCGCTTTTATATGGGTTGCGCATGGCCATTTCACTCGGCGTCCGTCGCCTCATGGTCTATGGCGACTCAGATTTGGTGGTTAATCAGGTGATGAAGGAGTGGGACGTCAGAAGTCCAGCTATGACTGGTTATTGCAATGCAGTGAGAAAGTTAGAGAAGAAATTCGAGGGGTTAGAGCTTCATCATATCCCCCGACTGAAAAATCAAGCAGCTGATGATTTGGCAAAGATAGGTTCCAAGAGAGAAGCCATTCCCAGCAATGTGTTTTTGGAACATATCCACTCACCATCAGTCCAGGAAGATCCTTTTACAGAAGAAGCCCCGCAGCCAAAGAGTGCCACGGATCCGACTGAAGTCGAAATTCCAGCAGTGGTCGACCTAATCATGGAAGTCTTGGTAGTCACTCCCGACTGGACGATACCATACATCGCGTATATCCTGAGAAAAGAACTCCCGGAGGACGAGGAAGAGGCTCGACAGATCGTCCGTCGATCCAAAGCCTTTACAGTCATAAAGGGACAGTTGTATAGAGAAAGCACGACTGGAGTCGGCCAGAAGTGCGTAACACCGGAAGAAGGTCAGATAATCCTTGATGATATCCACTCGGGGACCTGTGGTCACCATGCGTCCTCTCGGACCATCATGGCTAAAGCATACCGAGCGGGATTCTACTGGCCAAGGGCAAACGAAATGGCAAAAGAGATAGTCGACAAGTGTGAAGGGTGCCAGTTCTACTCCAACATGTCGCACAAACCCGCATCAGCCCTGAAGACCATTCCACTCGTCTGGCATTTTGTTGTTTGGGGACTGGATATGGTTGGGCCATTGAGAACGGGCAGGAGCGGTTTCACACATGTGCTTGTGGCAGTCGACAAGTTCACCAAATGGATTGAAGCTAAGCCTATCAAGAATCTTGATGCTTGCACGGTCATCAGTTTCATCAGGGAGTTAACATTCGGATATGGAGTCCCGCATAGCATCATCACTGACAATGGACTGAACTTTGATTTAGACAAGTTCAGAGCTTTTTGCGCCTCTCAAGGCACGCGAGTCGACTACGCGTCGGTCGCCCACCCCCAGTCGAATAGACAAGCAGAAAGGGCAAATGGTCTGATTCTCAAAGGGCTAAAACCTCGGCTGATGCGTGATATCAAGCACGCAGTAGGCGCGTGGGTCGACGAGCTTCCGTCAGTTCTGTGGGGATTGAGGACCACCCCGAATTGGTCGACTGGAAGAACCCCGTTCTTTCTGGTTTACGGAGCGGAGGCAGTTCTGCCGAGTGATCTACTTCACAATGCACCCCGAGTCGAGCTTTACACCGAAGATGAAGCAGAGCAAGCCTGGCAAGACGCTGTCGACCTCCTGGAAGAAGAAAGAGAAATGGCTATGATCCGATCGACCATTTATCAGCAAGACTTACGTCGATTCCATGCCAGAAATGTGAAGAGTCGAGCCTTCCAAGAAGGAGATTTGGTCCTCCGAGTGGATCAATAGAAACCACACAAGCTCACTCCTACTTGGGAAGGCCCCTTCATCATCACCAAAGTCCTCCACAATGAAGCGTATCACCTTTACAATGTCGATCGCCAGATCGATGAGCCACGAGCTTGGAATGCGGAACTTCTCCGCCCCTTTTACACTTGAATTCTCACTCGGATGAGATGTAATAAGAAAAACTTCTGTAGTCTATTTATCAAAGACAAGAGTGTTACAATTTTTCCAGTAATTGTTGTTGCTTTTGTTTGCGTGTGAAATCCCCCAGTGGGTAGCTTAGCTGCGAATCCGTTTCGCTTAAGTCTATAAAAAAATCCCACCGAGTGGTGAGTCAGTCTCCCACTCGGGAGCTTAGCTGCGAACCCGTTTCGCCTAAGTATTTGAAAATCCTACCGAGTGGTGAGCCAGCCTCCCACTCGGAGGCTTAGCTGCGAACCCGCTTCGCCTAAGTTTGAAAAATCCTACCGAGTGATGAGCAAACCTCCCACTCGGGGGCTTAGCCGTAGCCCAGTGCTCGCCTAAGTTTGAAAAAATCCTACCGAGTGATGAGCAAACCTCCCACTCGGGGGCTTAGCTACAGCCTAGTGATCGCCTAAGTGTTTAAAATCCTACCGAGTGGTGAGCAAACCTCCCACTCGGGGGCTCAGCTGCAGTCCAGTACTCGCCTAAGTTTGAAAAAATCCTACCGAGTGGTGAGCAAACCTCCCACTCGGGGGCTTAGCTGCAGTCCAGTACTCGC
>NC_041390.1:11376728-11385613 GCF_002162155.2 Triticum dicoccoides
TGGTGAGCAAACCTCCCACTCGGAGGCTTAGCTGCAGCCCAGTGCTCGCCTAAGTGTTTAAAATCCTACCGAGTGGTGAGCAAACCTCCCACTCGGGGGCTTAGCTGCAGTCCAGTACTCGCCTAAGTTTGAAAAAATCCTACCGAGTGGTGAGCAAACCTCCCACTCGGGGGCTTAGCTGCAGTCCAGTACTCGCCTAAGTTTTTGAAAATCCCACCGAGTGGTGAGCAAACCTCCCACTCGGAGGCTTAGCTGCAGCCCAGTTCTCGCCTAAGTATTTAAAATCCTACCGAGTGGTGAGCAAACCTCCCACTCGCGGGCTTAGCTGCAGTCCAGTACTCGCCTAAGTACGAAACACATCCCAATCCGCAAGGACGACAAGGTGCAAGTCGACTGCTACCTTCTCCTTCGGAGCTGCACCACAAATACAAAATTATTTCGAGTGAGGAACAAGTTCCACTCGACAGACAAGTCATGAAGATATTCAACGATAAATCAAGTTCGGATAAAACCCAAAGGTCCCAGACCGCAGATCAAAGTACTCGAGCCTTCAGCTCGACAGAGTTTAACGGTTACAAAATCCACTCGGCATTCCAAGCCAAATTTAAAGTGAAGCGTAAAGTTTTATTCCTCAGGCGGAGGACTGGAAGGGGCGACGAACTCGTCCAAGTCGACCCCGTCTGCAATGCGAGTGGTAGCAGCAATGAAAGTCTCCATGAAGTCTTGAAAGTTGTGCTTCCTGGTATTGGCAACTTGGATAGCAGCCAACTTATCTTCCTGCGCCTCCTTGCAGTGAACGCGGACCAAGGACAGAGCGACGTCAGCAACACATCTAGCAGAAGATTTCTTCCATTCCGTCACTCGACCTGGGACTTCACTCAGTCGAGTCATCAGGGACTCGAGGTCGTTTTGGAGCGTCATCCTAGGCCAGAGCGAGGTGTCGATCCGCGACATGGCAACCTTCAGTCGAGCAAGATAGTCAACCACGCCAGCAACATGAGATTCCAGTCAGAGCACATTCATAGCAGCCTCATCCTTCACTGGAGAATTGATGGGGTCCAAACCCGTCTCCACTCGACTGGTCTCCTCCTCGAAGTTCTGACAGAATTCTGCAAACTCAATTCAAAGATAAGTCAGTGGCTCTACATGAATATTGGTGACAACGATTCAGTCGAGTAGGAGTGGTTACCCTCAAGCATGACGAATAGCTTCTTGGCAAGTCCACTGAGATAAGCCTCCAGATCATTCCTCCTCCCTGCCAGTTCACTTGCCTTGTCATTCAGACCTATTTTATCATTCTTCAGACGGCTGACCTCTTGGTTAGCTGCGTCAAGAGCAGCTTTCAGTCTGGAGTTTTCTTTCTCAAGGTTTCCGACTGAAGCCAGTTTCTCTTCTGCAAGCTTCATTTTGTCCGAGGCCGTCTTCTGCGCTTCTGCAAGGTCAAGGTCCTTCTTCTTCAGAGCCTCCTCCATTTTGTCTGTGGAACAGCAAGTGAGATCAACATCGAGAATGGTCAGAAAGAAAAGACAGGCGTCAAAAGCTCACCAGCCATACCTTTTGCTTCGTCCCTCGCCTTCTGCAAGTTCTCCCGAGCAAGCTTCAAGTCAAGGTTGAGCTGGATCTGTTTGTTTTCCAACTCAGTATAGCGAGCTACAAGCTCGCAAGATTTCTGCGAATAATCAGTTGACAGATGTCAAAGGTAGGTTGCTTCCGAGCAACTAAGAGAAAAATTGCGACATCTCTAAGACTACAGCCGAATCAAAAACATTCGACAGTAGTCTCGGGGACTACACTCAGTGGGTGCACTCAGCGTGCCCCTACTGGTTCAAAAAAAGAGAAAAAGAAGAAGTTGACTGCCCGCAGTCAACCATGTCCAGTGGGTGCACTCAGCGTGCCCCCACTAGTTCAAAGATTCCATTCGACATGGCATGTCCAGACCGAGTGAAGAAGTTCAAATCAAGCAACACAATATAAAGACTATAGTCGACTGCCAGCAGTCCACCGTAGTCTCGGGGACTACACCCAGTGGGTGCACTTAGCGTGCCCCCACTCATCCAAAATATTCAATCGACACACCCAGTGGGTGTACAGATATAAAGATCTTCGAAAAAGAGAGCCTTCAGGTGACATATCCTAATAGAACAAGCAGTGATCGACTGACCTGGACATTGCTCTGAAGGGCTGAACTTGCGTCATAAGCTGCTTGGCTGGCTTCCCGGACCACCTTCACTTGCTCCATCATGATTCCTGCCTGGCGTATAGCCTCCTTAGCAGCGCCCACTTGATCCTCAGGGACGTGGTGCGTGGCAAAAAGTGAAGGAGGATCTGCAGTCGACGATGAAGGCCGGACACTTGTCAGAGGCACAACGAAGGTCACATCAGCCCTCAGCGGCACCTCGTCATCATCATCAGGGAGATCAATGACATGAGGGGGAGCTATAAGAAAAGTCCTAAGTTAAAGATGAAAAATCCAATCGACCGGAAGAGATCGTTAGTCGACTAAAAGCGGAGCATCAGAAATCATACAAGGGTTGGAGGTAACAGCATCTTCCATCTCTTGATCATCGTCCTTGGCAGAGATCTCTGAGGTAGCAGCACTGGAAATTTCGAAAATCAGACGGATTATTCAATGAATCGACCAAGGATCCGTCCACGGTCGACAAAGAAAAACAAGTTCTACTATTACCCGGAAATGGTGGGAACAGTCATCTTCATCTTGGGCAGAGCCTTGGGCGGCTTGGATGGCGTCGCTCGTGGATGCTTGGGAGCTTTTTCTGTCGGCGCCGGAGAAGAGGTCCGAGGGCGCTTCGACGACTGCCCAACAGGGACGGTCGCCTTACCACGTTCCCGCACAGGGTCGTGTGTAAGCTTGGATCTCCTTTCCGAGCGGGGAGGTTCGACTTCTTCCTCCTCCTCTTCACTGGAGTCGTCGTCGTCATCCCCTTCTCCTTCGCCGTCAGATTCCCACTCTTCTCTCTCTTCTCCACTTTCGCCCCCGCTCGCCTCCCCCTCCTCGGCCTGCTCCTGCGCTCCATTGGGTGTCGACTACATCTCAGTAATAGTCTGGAAGACAACAAACAAGACAAAAGTTAATCGACTGATTCAAAGAGAACAAACAAAGAAAGCAAGCTTACAGTCGGAAACGCAAAGTCAGACCTTGTCCACTTCATATGATTGGTCGAGTGGAGGAATCCTCCTGGCTCCTCGGGAGTTGTCCTTGTTCCCTGTGATACTTGACAGCCACCCTTCCAGCATCTCGTCAGTTACCTCCTCCGGGTGAATCCGAGTGGTGTCTTCGAGACCCGAGTACATCCACATCGGGTGGTCACGAGCCTGAAGCGGTTGAATGCGCCTCCGAAGGAAGACCTCCAACAAATCCATGCCAGTCACGCCCTCGCGGACAAGATGAACCACTCGCCGACCAGCACCTTGACTTGCGCCTTTTCTTCTAGCGTCACTTTCAGAGAGGCAGGTTTTTGTGCTTGGCTCAAAGAGAAAGGGGGAAGCCCAGTCGACTGTCCTGGGGTCACCTGGTCTTTACAGTAAAACCAGGTCGACTGCCACCCACGGACCGACTCGGGAAAAGTGATAGACGAAAAAGAGCTTTTTCCCCTCATCTGGATCGCCAGGCCCCCGCACAGCTGGATCACCTGCGTCCGTTTGTCACTCGACTTGGCTTTCTTGACCGACTGGGAGCGACAAGTGAAGATGTGCTTAAAGAGTCCCCAATGGGGGCGGCAACCCAAGAAGTTCTCACACAAGGAAACGAAAGCAGCAAGATACACAATGGAACTGGGAGTAAAATGATGGAGCTGCGCTCTGAAGAAGTTCAAGAAGCTCCGGAAAAAAGGATGAGGAGGCAGAGAGAATCCGCGATCAATATGGGTGGTGAGGAGGACGCACTCACCATCGAGAGGCTGGGGTTCGACTTCTTTCCCCGGGAGACGCGCAGATTCGTGGGGAATGAATCCCCCCTCAACCAGATCATCAAGATCATCTTGCCGAATCGCCGACGGCATCCAATCGCCCTGGATCCAATCCTTGGGCAGAGCGGTCCTCGAAGAAGATCCGCCCCGGCCGGACTTCTTCGCCTTCCCCTGCACCGCCGCCTTCTTCGCGCGCTCCAGAGCCGACGTCTTCTCCTTCACCATCGTCGCCGGCGAAGCTCGAACAGACCTGCTGCACCGAGGTGAGAGCGGAGGTGGCGGAGGATCTTGTGAAGGAAGGGGGAAAAGTGAAGGCGCACTGTTCGGGGGTCCCGAGCCGGCAGCTTATAAGGGGTCGCTTCTGAGTGACTGACTGGTAGGCCCAGGCAATCCTGCCAAATCCCGCAACAGGCGCGCGCGCTGTACGTGGCGAAAAAGGTGGCGTGGAGATCGAGGAGGTTCTGTTCTATCCCATCCGATTACTGCAGCCACTCCCGTCCCGCGCGCTTCCCGAAATTCAAATCCCGCAAAATCCACGGGCTATAGAACAACTCATCAAACGGAAGATCCTTTTCACACCATCACTCGGAACTTCACAAGTAAAGAAATTCACTCGACAAGAGGCCAAGAATGGATCAAGGCGACTGAAAGAAGTTGACAGCGTCATCTGTGACAATTGATCCAGAGCAAGACGTTCATATAGCACGAAGAACCAGTCGGAAGGATCCCCAACTCCTTCCCCACTCGAACCTCGATCCATTCGGGGGCTAATGATGAAGCTATGTACCTAGGGTAGGGGCATGGACCTGTCCTAAGTGCCCTACCCAAGGACATCCCTAGAAGAAGTCACCTTTTAATCGACTTGGAGGTATCCCACTCGACGAATTCAAGACACTTGACCACGAACCTATCACTCGACCACGAAACCAACCACTCGACTGCTAGGAGATCTAAAGTCACTCCGCATGCAAACGGTCGGTCATTAAGTAGCTTTTATGGTCATCATAGCACTTTATTAGGGGCGTTACCAGTAACGCCCAGCCTTAATGTACTTTAAACCCTGCATTACTGAGGGCTGGAGGGGCCTGACGAACTCTATATAAGCCACCCCCTCCTTAGTATCAAGGGTTCGCACCCCTGTTACTCATACGCACATAAATCAATCGACCGCCTCCGGGCACCGAGACGTAGGGCTGTTACTTCCTCCAAGAAGGGCCTGAACTCGTAAACCTCGTGTGCTTACAACTCCTCCATAGCTAAGATCTAGCCTATCCATTCATACCCCCCTACATTACTGTCAGAGTTAGAACCACGACAGGTCCCACCAAGGATAGAAGCGCATCTTGAAGACGCTTTTGCAAGGTGGATATCATTACATCAACATTATATAATAGATGGGGATACATACAAGGCTTAAAAATGCCGCAAGAATACATCAATATACATGAGAACAACATCTGACTACGGATGAAACATAAACAGAAACTCAAACAATATCCACCCTGCTAGCCCAAGCTGCCGACCTGGAACCTATCCCCTGATCGACGAAGAAGAAGAAAAACTCCAACACAAATAAGGATCGTTCTCACGTCATGATCATCGCATAACCTGTACCTGCAATTGTTGTGTAGTAATCTGTGAGCCACGAGGACTCAGCAATCCCATTACCATGGGTATCAAGACTAGCAAAGCTTAAAGGGGTAACGAAGGGGTAAAGTGGTGAGGTTGCAGTAGCGACTAAGCATGTATGGTGGCTAACTTACGAAGCAAGAGCGAGAAGAGGAGCTGAACAAGCGGACGTCAACTAGTAATGATCAAGAAGTGATCCTGAACTCCTACTTACGTCAAACATAACCCAAAAACCGTGTTCTCCTCTCGTACAACCCCGAAAAGAGACAATCACGGTTACACACGCGGTTGATGTATTTTAGAAGAGTTTACTTCAAGTTTACTACAACCGGATATTAACAAATTCCCATCTACCACATAACCGCGGGCACGGCTTTCGAAAGTTCAAACCCTGCAGGGGTGTCCCAACTTAGCCCATTATAAGCTCTCACGATCAATGAAGGATATTCCTTCTCCCAGGAAGACCTGATCAGTTCGGAATCCCAGTTACAAGACATTTTGAGAATGGTAAAATAAGTCCAGCAAAGCCGCCTGAATGTGCCGGAAAATCCCGATAGGAGCTGCACATATCTCGTTCTTAGGGCACACCGGATGAGCAAGACGTCGGGTTGGCATAGACCCTAATTGCCCAGGGGGCGCCGGACATCGCTCGGTTTGGGCCAGCACTCAGAGGAACACTGGCCCGGGGGGAAGGGGGTGGGGTAAAATAAAGATGAACCCCGGGAGCGCGACTCCCTAGGGAAAAAAGGCTTAGGTGAGGCAAATGTAAAACCAAGGTTGGGCCTTGCTGCAGGAGTTTTATTCAAAGCGAACTGTCAAGGGGGTCCCATAAATCACCCAACCGCGTTAGGGACGCAAAATCCGGGAACATAATACCGATATGACGGAAACTAGGGCGGCAAGAGTGGAACAAAACACCAGGCATAAGGCTTTACCAGGTATGTAGATGCATTAATAATATAAGAGATATTGTGATATCCCAACATAAACATAATCCAACATGGAGCAATCTTCATCTTCGCCTGCAACTAGCAACGCTATAAGAGGGGTTGAGTAAAAGCGGTAACATAGCCAAACAACGGTTTGCTAGGAAGGGTCACAAAGGTTAGAGGTTCATGGCAATTTGGGAGGCTTGATAAGCAAGTGGTAGGTAACGCGGCATAGCGATAGCATCGAGGCAACTAGCATAGCAATGATAGTAATAAGATCCAAGGTGACGGTCATCTTGCCTGAAATCCCGCTAGGAAGAAGAATGAGTCCATGAAGAAGATGAAACCACGAAGACGAACCAAGCGTAGACGAACGAATCCTCACGATCGCAACGAAACGAGAACTATCGAGAAGAAGCACACAACACGGTAAACACACCACATATGAACAAGGCATGATGCTCAACCAAGTATGATGCATTACAAGGCTACATGAAGCTACTCATGGCAAGAGATGATGCATACGAGAACAACACATCAAAGCAAGTTTAAATGAGGCCGGAAACATCATATAACAATTCCGGTAAGTCCTCATATGCAAATTTCGAAATTGATCCAGATCTGAATAAATCTTATGTTCAAGTTGTTAAACAGCAAGTTAAGATGCACCATGATGATCTACACGAAATTCTAGTCAAGTTACATATAAAGTTCATTTAATTCGGAGCTACGGCCTAGAAGATATGAGCAAAACAAGTTAAACATGGCATTGACGCAAAATACGTTCAAAGATCAAGCAAACACACTCAAAACATGAATGCCACAAGGTAACATGAAACTACATGCAAAACTAAGCAAGTTCCATGTTGAGCACACTCAAAACGGAGCAACGGTTCAACACATACACATTAAACAAGTTTAAAGGACAAGCTGTCCAAAACAGCAACTAGGCATATTGCAAGCACCAAAACAACATTCTAAAGTACCACAACATGAAAACAAATGGCATGGACATGATTTACAACTGAAGCTTAACAAAACATGAACAGTGAGCTATCTCCAGAAACTACTAGAACATGCTCAAAAGGACATGGCAAGATTGCAAATAATAACAGTTTCAGCAAGTGTAAAACAGCAACATTATGATAGCTTGTTTACAAGCATGGAACAGACGCATATGATATCCAAAATTAACAAACATGGCATGTGAACAGAGTACTCATAGCATACTTCAAATCAAGTAATTGGAGAAACTCCAAAAGAGGCATAGATTAAACAATATCAAGCTCATAACATGGCATGATGAAGTTAACAGAAAAACTGGAACATCATTTAGGCAAGTTAATGGCAATGAAAACATATGCTACAGGACATATATGAGGCATCAAAAGGCATGGAATGATAAAGCATAACATGTACAACAAAACATGTAAAATAAGCATCTCCACATTATGCATGGATTAATTGGTAGCATCAAGCAAAGATAGCTACATGATATAGCAGTTTCAGCATAACAGAACATTAACAGTAAGTAGCCCACTTCACAAGCTTGATGCACTCACTACAGTGCATAAAAGAAATACATGGCTTGCACCACTGTAAATAAGGCATGGAGATGCTCATAACACATATAGACTTCATGCTCGAAAGAAAATCACACAAAAAGATGCAAAAATGACAAATCATCAAGTTATAACAAGTTTCAGCAGTTAACATCACATAGCACTCTTGCAACGATGATTAGGGCATGAAGATGAACTCAAACAGTCAACGCCCAATTGAACAAAGTGAAGAGCATCTCATGATGAACATTTTGACATATTACACACACAAAATGGAGCAGTATGCACAAAGTTATGATGCAATGAACATGGGCACAAAATATCACAGACTTAGGGACTTCGCAGAAAAAATAGGTGAGCGTAGAATAGACAAAATGCGCACAGGCGGATTTTGAGGGGTAGCTCACCATGGGCTCGGCCCATCTAGAAAGAGGCCAGGCGGGCCGGCGGATCTGGGCCGGACCACGGGGCCAGCAGCTGGCGACGCGGTCGGGGCGCTGGGCGTCGTCCTCCTCCCGACAACCGAACGACGGCGGATCGGGGCTCCGGTGTCGGGGAGCTGCTCCGGCGAGAGGAGGATGCCGGAGAGGGCCGGAACGAGGAGCTACAGCGGGGAGACGGCGGATCCGGGGCGAGGTCGGCGGCGGCGGGGCTTCCCGCAGGCTCCAAGCTCGTGCTCCGGCAAGCTTCTGCCGGAGCGGCGGCGAGGTCAGGCGAAGGGGCGGGCGACGCGGAAGTGCTGCGGTGGCGACGCCGACAAGCAGGTGGTGGGGTGGAGGCGACGTCGGGCGAGCAGCGCGGAGGAGGTCGGCGGCGAGCACGGATGGACGCGCGGCCTC
>NC_041390.1:11385785-11392700 GCF_002162155.2 Triticum dicoccoides
GGCGTCCGGGCCCGAGCGGGCCTCAGATGGGCTCGGCGGGCCTGCAGCGAAGTGGGGCGCTGGGGGGACACGTGGGGGCGCGCTAGAGGAGGAGGGAGGCGGCGCTGCAGAGGTAGCGGCTCCGGATTGGCTGGAGTGAGGTGGCCGGGCACGGCGGACATGTCCGGGCGACGGGATCTTTGTCCGGCGGCGCGGAGAGGAAGAAGGTTAGGGTTTGTGTGTGAATTTTCGGGGGGAGGTGCAAATATATAGGTAGAGGGAGCTAGGAGACTCCAAATGAGGTGTGGTTTTCGCCCACACGATCGTGATCGAACGAACGAGAGCATGGAGGGGGTTTGGATGGGTTATTGGGCTATTTTGGAGGGGTGTTGGGCTGCATCACAAAAGAGGCCTTTGCGGTTACCCGGTTAACCGTTGGAGTATCAAACGACCTTCAAATGGAACGAAACTTGACAGGCGGTCTACCGGTGGTGTACCAAGGCCGCTTGACAAACCTCGGTCCATTCCGAGAATGTTTAACACCCGCTCACAACAAGAGACAAAAGGGGGACGCCGGAGGGCATAGGAGTGCCGGATTGCAAAACGGACAACGGAGAAAATGCTCGGATGCATGAGACGAACACGTATGCAAAAAGAGATGCACATAATGACATAGCAAAGTGTAACACGCAAGCAGCTGACAAGGCAACGACGGCGGATAACTGGCGGACACCTGGCGCATCGGATCCGGGGCGTTACAATATCGGTGTGAGTTGTGCATTGTATTTGCCATGCTTACTATTTACTTGTGATTAGTCTAATAAAAAAAGTGCTGATATTTCCAGCAGTAGTGGTGATGAACTTCTTTAAGTATATAGGATGAGATGATGAGAGTGACGTTTTGGCACACGGGAGTGCGCGCTCCTCATTTTTAAAATGTGTTTTGAACGTATTTTGATATGTCAAAAAATTGCAAACAAAATTTTGGCACGTGCATCTCCATATTGTACATGCTCACAAAGTCGTTTCGCGAAAAACCGACAAGTTATATGTCGTATTTGAAAAAGACAAAACATGATGTTAAAAAGTGCTTTACATGAGACATTTCTTTTTGTCTTTTTTACACAAGCCAACGTCAATTTTCTCCGAAACTTGATATGCACACAATATAATGTCGAGATGTATACACCAAATTTCTGTTTGGAATTTTTCCGCACATTGATATATTCGTTCCGGAGCCCGCGCTCCCATGTGGCAAACCTTTAATAGTGTCCTTGAAGAAAAAGAAAAAGGAAATATTCAAGGTTGTAGCTGTTCCCATGTGCACAGTACATAGGGCCCCACATCGTCGAGTCGTCTCTAGCGGTCAAAAGCTTAACCCCCGCGTACGCACCTTTCTCTCTGGCCCGCCACGTCCATGGCCGAAGCGCGCCGCCATGCCTCACCGCTGGGGATTCGAACCCGGTGCGCGCGCCCTATACTCGCTGGTGGCGGCTCAGGGCGCCGCTTGCCCTATTCGCCACATCGTGGTGAGTCTGATATTTATTTCTGGATCGGTTGCTAGATTTCTCCTCGGGTACCTGTTTCCAAGGGATTGCCATATATTCCGTGCAGGTGGGATGCTTTTGTCCCTGGAATGCTCTCCAGCGGATAGCTCGTCGCCAGCGTATGCATTCGTATACTAACGCGTGTGTATATGCAAAGGGAGGAAGAACATCTGAGCCTCAGATAAGCAAGGCTGCCTCAGATAAGAACATCTGACTCAATCGGACATGCACAGTTTGAGAGATCATTATGTGTCTTCGTTGTCCACCGCTGTTTTTTGTTTCTTTAACCATGGTTCTGCACACGATATTCTGGGGATACATATTTTCCAATGAATCTTGCCTCATAGACTAGCATAATAAGTAGGAGTAGTATGCTTTGATGGGCTTGGCTTCAAAATCATTGCTTTGGGGGCGGCAATTTCTCAACAATCAAGGGTAGCTTTACCTAGGACAGGGGCAGCCCCTCAGATCTTTGAAGGCTAAAATCAAGGGCATGACACCAAAATAATGCACATGTGTGTAAAACAAAATAGGGTACGTGTGCGTGCCGCTTTGGGTGGTTTCCAAACCCTCGGATCTTATTTTACCACAAAATTTTGCACGCACCTTGCCCACCTGAGCATCCTCGATGCCAAAAAAATTCAGAATTTTTTTTATTTTTTTGCTATTTTTTTATTTTACTGTTCACTTCAGTGTATGTTTACTTTTGTTTTTTTTTGCTGCGTGCTCCTCGAACTTCCAAACATGATGAAAATTTGCATGCATGTGGCGCACCTAAGTATCTTCGATGCCATAAAATCTCAGATTTTTTTGAATTTTTTTGCTATTTTTTTTCGAATTTACTGTTCATCTGGTGCACTGTTCACGTGTGGTCAAAACCGGGTTGACTCAGCAGCAGGGACGAAAAGTGACCGGTTTCGAGAGTTCAGGGTGCACTCTGTCCGGTTTTAGAGTTGAGGGACGAAAACTAAACTTTGCGAAGAGTTGAGGGACGAAAAGTATACTTTTCTCTTTATATTATTATTTCAGTAGATGTACGGGTGCGACAACACGCGCCTTTATGTTTTAGTAAGTAGTATGCTTTGAGGGGTTTGGCTTCAGTATCAATGTTTTGGGGGTCGTAATTTCTCAACAATCTAATCACAAGACACCCAAGCAAATGGCCAGCTTCACCTAGGACAGAGGCAGCCCCTCAGATCTTTGCAGGCTTAAATCAAGGGTATGACATCAAAATAATGCACCTGTGTGAGGTATATAACAAATCAGGATCCCGATTCCCTTCCTCCTGGTTCACATCGCCTTGGCCTTTTCAGTTTTCCATTGCCCCCGTCTAAGCATGAGGGCGAAATTGCTTCTCTCCATAAGAATTCTATATCAAACAGGTAATTCTAGTAATATCCTGTGTTCTTGCATCAAGCTGAGCACAGAGCACTCCTACTATGTCCTACTTGTAATAATATGCATGCAAAAGCATAGGTCTCGTTGATATCAACATTTTCTCTATAGACTGTGTATGGAGTATACTTTCTCCATCCGCGAATAAGTGTATGTTTGGCTTTAAAATTTGTCCAGAAAATAGTGTACTTATATCTTCCCAATACACTTTAAAATAAAATAAATGCCTCTCTCTCATCACACGGTAATCAAGACCAATAACATTCAACACATGGTCTCCTCACTTTCTACATACACTTAGCTTATTGGAGGTTGGGTAATTAAAGAGGACAGAGATGATGGCTTGCACCTTCCAAATTTCTATTTGTACACTTATCGTGGACGGAGGTAGTATTTTACAATCTTCTATTTTTATGAAATGAACCTAGTTACAGTAAATTGAAGTTCAACCAATCTTATGATGTCTTTAATTGTCGGGGGTAAAATCCCCTCTTGTAAAACATACTCAAGTAAGCACATTGATATTGGTTCACATTCTGACTCAGGCAAGCCACACCTCTCCTCCTTTTAGGAATTTGATCTTGGTTTGCAAATGAATAATCAAGGGAGCAATGTTAAAAAATTCCTTCATGCTAATGGACATGTGGTTCTTGAAAGAGTGGATAACAACTATAATCTAAGATCTTTCACTCAAAAAGAGATAGAAGACATCACTGGTGGGTATAGAATTGTGCTGGGAGAAGGGGGCTTCGGTAAGGTTTACAAAGGAAAACTCGATAATCATCGTCCAGTCGCAGTAAAGATATACAAAAATGGAACCAAGAAAGAAGAGTTTGCCAAAGAGGTGATAGTGCATTCCCAGATAAATCACAAGAATGTTGTCAGACTGTTTGGTTGCTGCACAGAGGTAAATGCTCTTACAATTGTTATGGAGTTTGTATGCAATGGCAACCTCTACAACATCCTTCACTGCTGCAGCAGCAATGGTAATGGTTCTATACCCTTCCCTTTGGACAAGCGTTTGGACATTGCCATTGAGTCAGCTGAAGCATTATCATGCATGCATTCAATGTACAGTCCTGTTCTTCATGGTGACATTAAACCTGCTAACATACTACTAGGTGAAAATCTCCGGCCAAAGATATCGGATTTTGGGATAGCAAGATTGCTTGCTGCTGATGAGACACAACATACCAGATATGTCATTGGTTGCATAGGTTACATGGACCCTTTGTTTTGTCAGAGTGGGAGACTAACACCAAAGAATGATGTATACAGTTTTGGAGTCGTTTTGCTGGAAATCATCACCCGAAAGAAAGCTGTGGATGGGAACATCATCCTTGCTCAAACTTTTGCTGAAGCCCTGAGAAAAGGGAAAAAGATGAGACAACTGTTTGATGTGGAAATTGCGAATGACAAAAAGAACATGAAATTTCTTGAAGATGTTGCAAAACTAGCAGCCGAGTGCTTAAAAATGGAGGGCAAAATGCGTCCTGAAATGGTTGAAGTAGCGGATAGACTTAGAACAATTAGAAAAGCTTACCACCAGCGCAAGGGCAGAAGTTCTGCAGGTAATAATGAATTTGTATGGCCCTTTCCAATTGGGATGTCAATTTTAATAGTTCCTCTCTCGTTCAATTAATGTCGAGTCTGCCTCACTAGTTGTTTTCCTATATATATATTACATTTGAACTCAGTTATAATGGTTAACTCAATAATTTGTGAATCGATAAAAATACACCATTTTTATTTCAAAATATTAGTATATAAATATCAATAATTTTCCTTGTGTGCTATCAACATGCTTTGTGTTTCTCATTCCTGGTGTCTTATTGGTGGTTCAGTGTACCAGGTCAACTACGTAGAGACCAATTTCATTTGTTATCACATTAGAAACTTGTTGATAAATATTTGTTGTGCCAAATAGTAGAACTAAATAATCGAATGTTTCTTGAAGAGCTTCTCATTTTTAAATCTTCATTTCAATTTTCTCCTAATGCAGGTAGCAACTCTGGTCTTACTATAAGTGGAAAGACAGAGGATGTGGCTTCCCCGATCACTATTACCACTGCCACTGTCAACAACACTGACGGAATTCCACCATCAGTGGTACCAACCATTTTCATGGCTGAACTGAAGGAAATAACTAGGAACTTTAGCAATGATGGTCTAATAGGAGAGGGCTCAAACAATAAAGTTTTTTTCGGAGTGCTGAAAGATGGACATAAATCTGCGATCAAGAAGCCTAGGCGGCCTAGTACAAAAAATATTTTGGAGGTCATGGCTGCGTCCCCTGACTTTTTGCGGGTTCCGATGGTCTCAAGATTCAAACATGAAAATGTTATCCAGCTTCTTGGATACTGTGTTGAAGGAGACAACCACATTCTTGCTTGTGAGTATGTATCCAGGGGATCGTTGTACGATATTCTTCATGGTGAGTTGTTACTTCCAAATTTTTATGTGCTCTCTGGTATTTAGCGAGAGCACATAAATATTACACGCAATCCAAGCAAGGCCAAATAGGAGAGGGGCACTTTGTTGTGTGAATATTCATGTTTGTGCCAGATCAATCTTAATCTGGGGCGTTTATGAGCCAAAAGATATATATATATATTATCAAACGATAACAAGTATCATCAAATTGATCAACTGGTATGAATATTGGATTAAAAAAAATTATCTCGCAAAAAAGCTGATATTCTTGTGGCTTATGATCACAGGTAAGAAGAATGTCAGGGGAGCCGAACCAGGACCGGTTCTATCCTGGGCGCAGCGTGTGAAGATATCCATGGGTGCTGCAACTGGGCTAGAATTCCTCCACGAGAAGACACAGCCTTGCGCTGTCCACAATGGCATCAAATCCAGCAACATATTTCTCTTTGACAGCGACGTTGCGAAAATTGGTTGGCCTGATGTTTCCAGACGGCAGCCCCCTATAGACAATATCTTTTTGGATCGTATTAACTTTACTACCTGTTACGGTTATGATGCGCCTGAGTATGCAACAAAATGTTTCACTGCTGTCAGATTCTTCCACCGGTTTTGAAAATCAGTACTCTCCTACTTATCTAGTCTTTTGTCCTGTCAGGTATGTAATGAACGAACAACTTTCTACAATGAGTGATGTCTACAGCTTTGGGGTCGTGCTGCTGGAACTTCTAACCGGTCGAAAGGCAATTGATCATACACTACCATGTGGCCAACAATCCCTCGTGACGTGGGTACGTATGCATTGGATGCGCTGATATAATTTGTTCAGAAGATGCGATAGCGAAACTCTAATGACATCAACATGCAGGCTACACCAAGACTTTCTGAATGCAAGGTGCAAGAATGCGTGGATCCGAGGATGGGAGGAGATTACCCTCCTAAGGCTGTCGCTAAGGTATGTTCTTGAACCCTTTTTTTTCTTTTACCCAAAACAGTAGGGGAAGGCCCTACGCTTAAATTTTTATATGTAAAAAAGGCGCAATTGCGTGAGATCATGTTTCTTAAAATTAATTTGAGGCACACCGTCGATCATCCGAGAATCAAACAATCACACGAGCACGACATCAACATTTTTTTATTAGGTTCATCCATATGGCTACATCCCCAGGGCCTGACTACGTGCGTTCCTCCTCATGACGCCGTTACAATACCGCACACCAGCCACCCGGGTGCCGACACACGTTGCCGGCTCCCCTGCGTGCTTGTGCTATTATATTGGCATAGGTTACATCGTGTGTCTACCCCCTTATATATAAGAGGCCTAGGATACAAGTGTCCTATTAAGACACAACTCTATATCCTATCCCCAGAGTCCAACTGTAATCTAACTTGTAAAATAATATTCGATACAATTCTAACAAACTCCATCTTGGCGAATATCCTTGACCACCTTGAATTCGTTCATGTGTCGAACCAGGGACGGATTCAAGGGGCGGCGAGACCCCCCCTGACGATCGTGTCGCCCCTTAATATCGATCGATTGTTCGCTAGTTTTTCTCGCTAT
>NC_041390.1:11393093-11405488 GCF_002162155.2 Triticum dicoccoides
AAAAGGGCCCGTGTACTGTTTACAACGAAAATTGCACGTAAAAGGCCCAAATCCCAGGAAAAGTAAAAAAGGGAAATAGCCCACCATGGAAGCAAAGGGGCCAGGCTAGAAGCAGTACGCACAGTTTGCAGTTTAGATCTCCCCTCTAATCGCTTCGTTTCCAACCCGCTCCTGCGATCGAGCCTGCCGCCGGCCGCCCGCTAGATCGTCTGTCAGCCGCCTGCTTCAAGAAAGGAAGGGGATATGCAAGCGCGCCCCCCTCCTCCTCCTTCTCAATTCTGGATTAGGAAGGACAAATTCTGGAGTGGATGTTTCACTGCTGATGATTGTTATCCTGCTGGTGCTACTGCCAAACACCAAATTCCCATCAAATTTAGTTTCTCGTCTGATTTTTGGGCGAAGCGTGAAGGAAGGGAGACCTACGCGGAGGTTACCCGCAAGATGGCTAGAGCTGCTGCAGGTCAGGGTGCTAGAGGAGGTGCGAGGGGCAACGGTGGCCGTGGGCGCACCGAGGCGCACCCTCCTCCCCAGCTCACCACTGTGCCGCCTACTGCCCCCCCCTGTTCGACCTCCTATGGTCCAACAGCAACAGCAGATTCAGCAGCAAAACCAACCTCCCCCCCTTTCCATTTATGCTAAGCCTCCCATTTTCCCTTTGGCCTCTAACTCTCAGATGTTCTATCCGCAAAACATGGGGTCGGGGTTCCCAGGATACCCTCCTCCTGGTTATCAGCAATATCCTGCTATTACTTGGCCTAATCAACAACAGTTTCAATTCCCATTCATGGCCCCTAACCAGATCGCTCCCATGCAATACCCTCAGCCTGGGAATGCTGGCAGTGGCTCTGGATCTGAGAGTGGTCAAGTTGGTCAGAGTAAAAGTAAAAAGAAACAGAGGAATGTTGCTGGGAAGAAAGGTATGAAGACTGATGCTGGGCTTGCTGCTCCTCAAGTTACTGTGTCTACTGATGCTCCTGACTCTTACAACGTAGACCCTAAGTATATTGGGGCTACTTGTTTCAACTGCGGGCTACCTGGACATTATGTGGGTATGTGCCAGATACCTAGGAATTGTTTCATGTGTGCTATTCCTGGTCACCATATGGATGCCTGCCCCCTGTGGTACAAGCCCTACCCAGCTGCTCAGTTCTGGGGAAGTGCTGGGATGGCTTGGGCTTCTTTCATCTTGAGGCTGGAGAAAAAAGCAATAGCGACTGGCTGAATTTTGGAATGTGGGTCTGGTGGTTATTGAAGAAGGAGAAATTTCTGCTGAGGAACTCGGTGCTTGCTTCACTAGCATGTGGAAAACCAACTGGCCTTGGCAGATTAGAGCCTATGATGAGTCCCAATATCTAGTCAGATTTCCCCCTAACAAGAAAATCACTGATTTAGTTGCTTATGACTCCATCAACCTCATGAAGAAAGGGGTCTCAATTTCTTTCAAGAATTGGCATGGAGAGCTAACTGCTTATGACTCCCTGACTGAGATATGGGTGGATATTGTGGGCCTGCCTCCTGTGTGGTGCTCCTGGTCTGTGATTGCCCAAGTTGCTGCTACCTTAGGTGTCATCACTAACATTGATTGGCATGGGATCTTCAGTAGTTTTTATGAGGTGGTGAGAGTTCAGGTTGCTGTTAGAGACCCTGCTTTGATTCCTAGAGACAGACTTTTTGAAATTCAACAAGAGCTGTTCCTACTCACCTTCAAAGTTGAGGAGAGAGAGCCTGTGGAGTCTGATAACCCCTCTGATCGCACAGATCACAAAAATGATGATGATGACAGTAGCAAGAAACAGGAGGGTAAAGATGAGTTCAGCAATGATGACCTGCTGGGAGAGGAGATGGAACATGACCAGGATAACAGTAGGAAGAACTCCAATTTCAGGCCAAGAACTGCCTCAGCTCCTAGTGGGACTAGAAACAGAACTCATACTATAGATGTTGTCTCTTATCCTGCTATCTCTGGGGTGGAGATGAATAACAATATCACCTTGGAGAGATCGGTTTTCTTAAAGATTCAGGATGCTCCTCTTACCAAAAGCTACCTGCAAGCTGTTAAGAGAACCCAGTTGAGAATTGTGGTACTATCCTGCTTCCTGAGTTTGAAGCTGCTTCAAAGGCTGGAATGACCAGTTATGATAGTTTTCCTGCTTCTCTTGGGGGGTTAATCCCTTGCCCCTCCCACACAGCTAGCCTTAAAGCTGGGAGAGATAAATGGGGCCCTGTTGTTTCCACTAGGATGAGTGACAGGATCAAGAGAGATGGGAAACCAGCCCTGGTCAAAGCTCAAGAGATTAAGCAGAAGAAGAAATTGGAGATTCCCAGAGGTAATAACCCCAAGGTCTTCCATAGTTCTCTTGCTTGTCTAGACAATGATGATCTAATTTCTAAAGCCTTCAATGCTGGAATTGTGATGGGAGATAATCCTTCTCAAGCTAGCAATAATGTTGAAGTTGTTAAGAAATTAGAACTAGAAAGATTAGAGAAGTTTAAACAGGATAATCCTGATATTTTTCTTCCTGGAGACATTGATGTCACCGAGGAAGAATACTGCAATATTTACAATTCTGTTGCTACTATTGACACAAAAATTGACCATTACTCTGATCCAAATATGGAAAAAGAGTCTGATGATGCCTCTTCTTGGGTGGAGGTTAAAAGTCAGAGGTCCAAAAAGTGTCAAGCTAAAATTTCCACTAGATTTAGATGATAGGTCTATTTTGGAATGTTAGAGGGCTCAATGGCCCTCATAAGATCACTAAGGTGCAGGAGCTCAATAGAGCTCACTGCCCTGACTTTGTTTGTTTATCTGAAACCAAGAAAACTGAGTTTAGTATTACTCAGCTAGAGGCTATAGACTCTAGAAATGGTTTTATTTGGAATTGGCTGCCTGCTAATAACACTGCTGGAGGCTTATTAGTAGGGGTCAAGGAAGATAAATTTGAGACCATAGCTTGTGAAGTATTCACTTATAGTATCTCTTGTTTGCTGAAGAACAAGTGTAATAACACTGTTTGGAGGCTTATCTCTGTGTACGGTTCTGCTTATGAGGAATTTAAGCTTGATTTTATTAATGAGCTTCATAACCTCCTAAATAACTGGACTGGGCCCACCATAGTGGGAGGTGACTTTAATTTGGTTAGAACTGCTGAGGACAAGAACACTGGACTAGTTATCCAGCATTGGCTGATCTTTTCAATGACTGGATTAATAAATTTGGCCTCATTGAGATCGAGAATGCTGGCAGAAAGTTTACTTGGGCCAATAACCAAGACAATTTAGTCATGGCTGCTCTAGATAGGATTTTTGTTTCTGCTGACTGGGAAAAACTTTTTCCTGCTAGCCAGGTTAAATCTCTTCCAAGAATTGGGAGTGATCACACTCCTCTTATTTACAATTCAGATGATATTTCCATTCCTAAGAATAAAGTTTATAGATTTGAAAAGTGGTGGTTAGAAGTTCCTGGCTTTGATGAGATTGTTCACAAAGCTTGGAATGCTGATTGTAAGTACTCCTCTGCTATTGATATTTGGCAGTTCAAGATCAGGAATACTAGAAAAGCCACCAAGGGGTGGAGTCTCAATTATGAGGCTTCTCAAAACAGGACTAAGCAAACTCTAGTTGCTGAATATAATTGCTTAGACATTCTTGCAGAAACACAGCCTCTTTCTCCTAATTCTAAAGCTAGAATTAAATTGATTTCAGGTGAGCTAAATGAGATTTGGAAGAAAGAGGAAATCAAGGCCAGGCAAAGAGCTAGGGAAAGGGACATCAGAGAGGGGGATCTGAACTCTGATTACTTCCAAGCCCTGGCCAATCAGAAGAGGAGGAAGAAGCATATTGTTGTACTGGAAACTGCTGCTGGCCCAGTTGAAGACACTAAAGGTATTGTTGCTAATGCAGTAGATTACTATAAACAGCTCTTTGGCTACTCTCCTGCTATTAATCTTAAACTTGTTGATAATTTCTGGGATCAGTCTAGCATGGCTACTGCTGATCATATTGAATTCTTGGAAAAACCATTTTCTGAAGAAGAAATTAAAAATGCAGTTTTTGGCTCGTATGCTGAAGGTGCTCCTGGTCCTGATGGTTTCCCTTTTTTATTTTATCAACATTTTTGGGATCTTGTTAAAAATGATTTGTTTGCTCTTTTTAGAGATTGGGAGAAGTGGGAGCTATATTTATACAGACTCAACTTCTCCCTTCTGACCCTTGTCCCAAAGGAACCAAATGCTGTTTCCTTGGACAGGTTCAGACCCCTTGCAATGATTAACTGTAGTTTCAAGATCTTTGCAAAATGTGCTGCTAATAAGCTAGGCCCAGTTTGCAATGATTTAATCTCTCCTAATCAAACTACTTTTATTAAAGGCAGGTTTATATTGGAGAGTATTGTTTCAGCCCATGAGGTGGTGCATGCTGTAGCTAGCAACCATCTTCAGGGATTTTGTTTTAAACTAGATTATGAAAAAGCTTATGACATGGTGAATAGAGAGTTCCTTTTGGACATTCTTAGAAGGAGAGGCTTTGGACCTAAATGGATGTACAAATTAGGCTCTCTGCTTCACAATGGATCTGTTGGGGTCAGAATTAATGACATCAATAGTGAGTTTTTTATTGCAGGTAAAGGTGTGAGGCAGGGTGATCCTGCCTCACCCTTGCTTTTTAATCTGGCTGCTGATGTGTTCACTAGAATACTGGCCAAAGCTGCTAACCAGAACATGATTGCTGGGGGTTTTCCTCCTTCTAACCCAACTGGGGTCATAAGTATGCAATATGCTGATGATACCCTCCTGTTTTTGGATAAGAATTTAGAGCATACTAGGAATTTAAAGTGGCTCCTCTCTTGTTTTGAGCAACTTTCTGGTATGAGGATCAACTTCCACAAATGTGATCTGGTTCCTATCAATATTGATAGGGAGGAGACTACTAGTTTTGCTCAGTCTTTGGGTTGTAAGCTAAGCTCTTTCCCCATTAAATATCTGGGTGCTCCCCTACACTACTCTAAAATTAGAAGAGAGGACCTCCAGCCTTTGGTTGACTCTATTATTAAAAGAGCAGCTGGCTGGAGGGGGAGACTGCTTTCCTTTGGTAAGAGGTTGATTCTGGTGCAAGCTTGCCTAGCCAGCATCCCTTCTTATCTTATGGGCTATATTAAATTCCCCAAGTGGGCTATTAAGCTTATTAACTCTCAACTGGCACATTGTTTTTGGGATGACTATGAAGGTCATCACAAATATCACCTTGCTAGTTGGGGGTCTCTTACTATGAAAAATATATATGGAGGGTTAGGGATTACTGATCTCTCTGATATGAACTTATGTCTGCTTGCTTCTTGGGTCAGCAGATATAATAGAGATGAGGGTAAGATCTGGAAAAGCATAATAGATGCTAAGTATAACACCCAGTCCCCTAACATCTTTACTTGCCCTTCTGCTGGTGCTTCACCTTTCTGGAAAGGTGTTCTCTGGGCTGCCCAAGCTACTAAGTTTGGTTACTCCTGGAATGTTGGCAATGGTAAGAAAGCCAGGTTTTGGGAGGATCGCTGGTTTGGGTTGGCCCCTCTCGCTACTCTATACCGGGACTTATATAACATTGCCAATGAACAAGATTGCACTTTAGACCAAGTTTGGGATGGCTCTAACCTTAAGATTACTTTTAGGAGATGTTTTTCTAGTGAGCTTCTCTCTTTGTGGTTTGAGCTAGTAGAGATTGCTTTTTTTTTTTTTGGAAAAGGGGGTTTACCCCGGCCTCTGCATCAGATCGATGCATACGGCCTCTTGTGGTTTGAGCTAGTAGAGATTGCTAAATCTATTGTTTTTACTTCGGATGAGGACTCACTCATTTGGGACCTTAATCCCAGTGGGGTTTACTCTGTTAAATCTTTGTATAATGTAGTTAATCTTAGGGGTGTGCTTCCCAATAACACTCCTTTGTGTGGAATATTAAGATCCCTGCCAGGATTCATATTTTTTTGTGGCTGGTGGTCAATAACAAGATTTTGACCAGAGATAACCTGGATAAAAGACAGAATGTACCTGACTTATCTTGTGCTTTCTGTTCGAGTGATGAATCTTGCCACCATCTATTTTTTGGATGCGATGTTATGACTGAATTTTGGAGAAACATCTCCAGGATCACTGGCTACAATAGAACAGTCAACATGCTATCCTTGTCAGACTGGCTTAGAGGGGGTAATATGAGTGCCACAAATATTGTGCATTCAGCTGGCCTTTGGGCCATCTGAAATACAAGGAATGACTTAATTTTTAACCGCTCCAAATGGCTTAATATACAGGTGCTATGGCGCAAGACGGCCTCATACGCTGCACGGTGGGAAACGCTGTCTGTAGACCCTGTTAAGAAGCAAATTCAGAACATGGTGCGGGAGCTGGAGATTCTAAGTAAAGCTCCATTACCGTTGATGTGGCCAGATCCAGGCTGAAGAGCTGGGTGCAGTTTTTTTTGCTTTTAGTTGGTTATTGAGCCTGTGGCTCTGGAGTTAGACAGGGGAGGTGGCTAGTGTTCTATGCTTAATTTGTGGCCGTATTACTTGTAATAGCTGGCTACTAGCCTTTTCTCCTTTTGTTTTAGTGTGCGGTAGTGTTACTTCTGTAGTTACTGAGATGTTGTGCTCTTTGATGTACTGAACTGTTGTGATTTCTTTGCTTTGCAATGGAATCGGGGCTGGGCCCTCTTCTTCTAAAAAAAATGCAAGCACGCCGTGTGATCCGCCGCGCGTTCTGTCCGGCCGGCCGCACGGATGAGCGATCAAACGATGAAAAAGGTTAGTTTATATTTATCATTGGATTAGATTAGTTTGTGTCTTGTAAACAGTATAAGTGTAATTGTAGAACAACAGACATCAACAACTAGCAGTTAGAAATTATCGATCTTTGATACTGTAGAACAACAGACATCAAGAACTATCAGTTAGAAAATTATCGATCTTTGATACTGTTGTTCGTAAATCAAATTTTGAATTAACAACTATGTACCTTTTGTTCTTATTGTGGAACAACGGAGACATATATAGACTATCTTAGGGGCCTCTTTGGATCAGAGCCCCAAAGTGCCCAGCCAAACATTTACTACTCCCTCTGTTCCTAAATATAAGTCTTTATAGAGGTTCAACTAGGTGGACTACATACGGTGCAAAATGAATTAATCTACACTTAAAATGCATCTATATACATTCGTATGTGGTTTATAGTAAAATCCCTACAAAGACTTATATTTAGAAACGGAGGGAGTATGTTGACTATATATCCTATGGTTTGATGCTTCTAGTTCTTGCCCCCCCTATCTTGATTTTCTGGCTCCGTCCCTATGTCGAACCTCCATATACATTGGACTTGAGATACGCCGTGAGCACCGCTGCTACTCCAGACTTCATGTGACTCCACCTGCAACTGTAGGTTCTTCTCGTCTTCTTCATAGTCAACACTAGAGCAAAATTAAGTTCCTCATTACTCTACTTCGTGCTCCCAACTTCCGGAGTATTCGTTCCATGCCATCACACACCGATCACTGGTCCGCATAAAAGTTAACAGCTCACATATTGGACACCACATACAACCTGAACTCAACATCGCCGCTCTTTCTTGACCGTCTGTCTGAAACTTGAAGTAAATTCACGGTTGCCTGATCCCTTTTTACGAATAGTCTCTTACATGCCCCACAACTATAGCACTCTATCTCCTTCTGTCTTGTCACACCACGTGCATTGAACACCACAGAATATATGGTCATGTACTATTTCAGCTTTTGTCATTAAGACTTTCCGCCACTTTCTCAGATTCTCCATGGTCAATGCCTGTCCATCTTCTGGCACCAAGACCCAGACCCAACTTGAATCTGGTACTCGTCAACACTGCTTCAGCACCCCTGCACACTTTGTCTAATCACATGTCTGACCACCAGTGCCTTGGCTTGTCGCTGTGTCTCGTGCTTATCGCACACCTCACCGCTATCACCGCGCCCCGAGCCTTTGCTATCCCGGTCGAGTCTCCAGGGTCGCGACCAACACCACCCAAATCTTTACTGTAGAGAACCGCCGATCATCACTGACCGATGTTGAGTATCATGTTTCCTTCAAACCACTGGCACCCAGTCCGATCCATGTGTCTCTTGCTTTTCTGATGAAATAGGCTTCGACTCTCCATACATTTACGACATAGCCCCTCCATCAGCACAGAGTGTAGTCATCCATCAGATTCCAGCTCCACCTTCAACATGACTCCATGTAGCTGCGCTATGCTACCCCGCGCCCTGTCGACTTCAAGCTCTCGTGTGTACACTGCCTTGAATCAACCCTACGTCATAGTCTTGCTAAAGCCCGCACAAGCCCTCAGGCCCACACCACGTGTTTCCATACCCCAGGATTCGGTCACCATCAACATGACGCTCCTATGTCATCGTCGCTGAAATCACCACCGTCTTCTGCTTTGACCAACATCCTTGTCGATCCATCAGACTGTCCAGTCCGACCTAGTCGAAATTGTCCGACTGCAACCATGTCTCACCCTGCGTTGTGTCCGCCCGCACATCTCTTTGTGTATTGCTTAATGCCCTGTATATACATGATCCCTGCCACAATACGCTCCGAACTCCTTCGAGCCATATACGCACATCGCCATTCTTGCCACGCGCACCACAGACCCTTACTCCACACCATCCCGATACACAACCCGTGTACAAAGAAATAATGCCAAACTCTGTCATGTAAGCCATCCCGTTGCACCTAGCCATGAAGATCAAAAACCTCCAAAGTCCACCACGTGCTCCTGTAGGCTGTAGATCCATTGGTCTTTCCTATATCTTTCTCCCGATGGTTAGCATCAATCTATTATGTAGCTTTCTTTTTTTTCTTAACAAATGCAACGTTTCATGGAGCTTTCTTCTTCTGTACTTTGTCCATACATTTGCCTAGGCAGCAGCCCATCAACACAAGCACACCCGTGTGCGAACTTTTGTAATGCAACCTCGGCCAACCTGTGTGGCCTGCCGCTTGTGCGCACACTCCTGCTGCTCTCATCTGCGTGCCTTGGCCGCCGCCTCGCCATACAACTTCGATCAGGTAGAGAACCCCGTGCTGGCTGCTTGCTCGCTTTCTTCGCATGCCACTTCTGATTGCTTTTCCTCCGACAATTTTAACACCCGTCGAAAACTCTTTCAATCACCACGGCCGAGTTATCAGACGTCCTTCGTCGCCCTCCTCTAGATCAATCAAACAGCCTCTTCGCAACCATTGTTCATGATACCACTTCGAAGCACACCGTCGATCATCCGAGGATCAAGCAACCACACGAGCAGGACACCGAGATTTGTTAATGAGGTTCATCGATATGGCTACATCTCCGGGGACAGACCAGGACGCTCCTCGTGACACCGTTACAATACCACACCCCGACCGCCCGGGCACCGGCATACGCCGCCGACTCCCCCGCTTGCCTGTGCTATTATGTTCGCATAGATTATTTCGTGTGTCTACCTCCATTATATAAGAGGCCTAGGGTACGAGTGTCCTTTTATGACACAACTGCATATCCTATCTACACACCATATGACTCAAAGTCCAACTGTAACCTAACTTGTACAATAACACTTCTGCTTCGGTACATCCTCCCCCCTCACCCCCCAAACACGTGAACGACCCAGATTAATCGATACCTCTTCATAAGTAAGGGCACGATGGTCATATATTAGAAATCATTCATCTGCTGTATACGATGTATAGTGAGCTGGGCCGGCCCATCTTTCCCTTCTTTTTTTTCCGATTTTAAATCGCGAAAAATATGAGGCTGAGAGGAAAATCGAACCAGGTTCTACCTTGTACAAAATTCGACGTGATAACCAACCGGCGACTTGAGCACGTGTGTTTAGGTAGTTCTGTCTTGTCCTTTTCTTCCTTGCTCTTTCCTGTTTCTGATTTCCTTTTTTTCTTAGTTTTTCAAACATTTTTTTCGGTTTTCATTTCCCTTTTTTTCTTTTTAGTTTTATTTTCCTTTTTGTTTTACTTTTTCTTTTGAATGTGCAACCTTTTTCAGTTTCCTTTAAAAAAATCAATGAACCTTTTTTTAATATTGATGAATCTTTCTCGAGATGAATGATTTCTTTTTTAGAGTAGATGATTTTTAAGATGCATGATTTCTTTTTCCGAGCATGATTCAAGATGACTCTTTATTCATTTCCTGCAAAAGTTGAGTAGAGATTTCTTTTTTTCTAAATTGATGAATCTTTATTCAAGATGAATGATTTCTCAAGATGAATAAAGATTTTTTTTCTAAATTCATGAATCCTTCTAGCAACCGAACACCCTTCAATGAACATGGTCTAGTTTTGGATATTCTTGAAATGACCCCAACTTTTGCAGGAAGGTGGGCATTGCCCATGGTAGGCACCAGTGATAGGTTTGAATGATTTCTGACACCGCATGCAACTTGTGCGACACGCCCGATCATTTATCGGTCTTTTTTCATCGGAAAAACTCCAGAAAATGCAGAACTTGTTGAAAATTCAAACAACTTGGCATGGTGTCTTGAATTGGTCATACAAGGCCATGAAAAAATTGGGGCCATTTCAAGGATGTGAAGGAAACAATGTGCTCTCAAAGAGAGCCTTCTGGCAACCGAACACCCTTCATTGAACATGGTCTAGTTTTGGACATTCTTGAAATAACCACAACTTTTTTAAGTAGGTGAGCATGCCCATGGTAGACATCCATGTCAAGTTTGAATGATTTCTGACATCGTATACAAGTCGCGACACGTCCAACCATTTATCGACCTTTTTTGGCTGAGAAAACTCCAGAAAACGCAAAATTCATCAAAAAAACAAAAAAAAAAGTTGGCATGGTGCATTTAGTTGGCCATACAAGGTCATATAAAAAATTGGGGCAATTTCATGGATGTCGAAACACAACGTGCTCTCAGGCGGAGCTTTCTGTCCTACCTGTATACACTCATTTGAACATGGTCTATTTTTAGATATCCTTCAAATGACCACAACTTTTTCAAGAAGTTGAGCATGCACATGGTAGGCATCTATGTCAAGTTTGAACTATTTTCGACAGTGTATGCAAGTTGCCACATGTCCGAGCATTTATTTTCTTTTTTTTTTACCGAGAAAACTCTAGAAAATGCAAAAATTATTGAAAACCAAAACAACTTGCCATGGTGTCTTGAATTGGCCATACAAGGCCATGGGAATAATTGGGGCCATTTAATGGATGTCTATTTTTGGATACGCTTGCAATAACCCAACTTTTGCAACCAGGTGGGCCTACCCATGGTAGGAATCCATGCCAAGTTTGAACGATTTTTGACACCGTATGCAAGTTGCGACACGTTTGGCAATTTATCACCCTTTTTTGACAAAGAAAGCTTCAGAAAATGTAAAATTTGTAGAAAACCAAAAAACCTTGGCATGGTGCCCTGAATTGATGCGAGTGAAAAAAATTAGGTCATTGGACGGATGTCGAGAAAAAACATGCTCCCAAACGGAGCCTTCTGACCTACCCCGACACCCTACGTTGAACATGGTGATTTTTCTACACGAATACAAAAAATCGAGCAAATTGAAAAAAAATGTTACAAATTTTTATTTGTAGTTTTCTTGAAATTCCAAATTTGATAGTGACTTTCCTAAAATGTTAAAAGAAAAATGTTCGGGTTCAAAATTTTGTTAGCTCTTTGTAAAAATGTTTGTGTTTTGACATTATGAGCAATTTGAAAATACAAAAACATTCCAAGTAATTCATAAAATGTTCGCATTTTGAAATAATTGTTCATAGTTTCAGAAAATGTCCATGTTTTCAGTTTTGTTCCTCTTACAAGAAAATGTTCGTATTTTAATTTTTTTTGTAGTTTCAAGAAATGTTCTCACTTTCAATTGTGCTCTTATTTTTCTAAAACAAAGTTTGAGGGTCTGAAACGTTGTTCACAAAAGGTTTGTGTTTAAAAAAATATGTTCACAGATTTTGAAAATGTTTGGGTTTAAAAAAAAGTTACTTTGTGAAACAGAAATTCACATACGAAATTTCAAAAAAATAGATCGTTTTGGACTAGTGATGTTATGCACTCGCAGGAGCTTGTGTGTTAGATCCGCGCACCCATTTATGTATTTGTGAATTGGTGTTAAAGTGTTTCCGCTTCACTAATTCTTTAGGCGTGGCAGTCTGGAGCACTTGAGTTAGGCAGCCGAAGTGGCTAGCAGCGGTTGGAATTATATGGCTGGTCGTGAGTTCGATACCCATATAGGGCGTAATTTTTGTTGATTTTCCAGCGCAAAGGGGCCGGCCCAGGTTAGCTGTGCCTGTGCCGTATTCCAGCGTAGAGGAGGTCCTCCTACGTACAAAACTGGATACGATTTGTCAAAAGTCTAAATTACCCTTTATA
>NC_041390.1:11405918-11410194 GCF_002162155.2 Triticum dicoccoides
GATTACTGTGATTATCCAAGCTAACAAGGCTGGTTTTAAATGGTCCAACCTGTGGCTGGTAAGATGTAAATCTCTCTTGAAAAACACTTTCTATCTGGCATAAGACACTGCTGGAAAATGAAGCCATTTCTCTCCTTCCGAATATACCACAAGACCAAAACACAGATCTCCCAAAAACAAGGGCCAGCAAAAATCTGATGAGCATAAGCAGTAATCTACCCTACCCCGAGTAGTTCCAACAGCGACGATCGAAAGAACACCCAAAAAAAAAGTGAACCGAGTCATCCTTCTGTTATCATTGCCATAACAGGAATTTTCCTGTGGTGCTAGCGCTCAAAGTCTTTGGATTGGCGAGCATGGGTTCAAAGATCATGTGCGCTATCGCTTCGGCACATGATATTTCAGTAAGTACCTAAGCATTCGCCCTTGCGGTATTGGGTTCTCATTGTGCACATAAATTTAGACATTGGGTTTGGGATTTTGGCATTCCAGTGTCTATGGTGCAACTGGGTAGACATGTATTCCTATTTCCTCCACGTGATGAAGCATTGTGTATTTGCACCATTCAGGCACTCCATGAGCCTAGCTGGATGTGAGGTGGAGAGTGTTAGTGCTGGGAACAAATTTATATTGTAGTCTAGCTCAAATACAAAACGGTTGGAGTTCTACATCCTGGCCGATGATATTTTACCACTATTGTTTGGGGTGGCCACTGGCTGATCTCGTATCTCTCAACTTCGACTCCATGATATCTCTTAACTTACTAAACTCCCTTGTAGTGGAGCCTCGAGGTAGTTTTTGCATTCGTGGCCTCAGGGAGTGGGTTCGTTGTGGGCTGCGGTTGGGCCTATTAACTCCTAACTGATCAATTGGCAAACCTTTGAATTCATATATATTTCTTAAACTGATGAATATTTTTAAAACCTGTGAGCATTTTTGAAATTCAGGGAACTAATTTCTGAAATCCAAGAACATTTTCTAAATTCATGAGCATTTGCAGGGAACATTTTTTAGAATTCATGAACATTTCTTAGTTTGTGATTTTTTTGCTAAATTCACAAATATTTTTTCAAATCTGTAAAATTTTATAAATTCACTAATATTTTTATTTTACAATGTTTTTTAATTCATGAACAATTTTTTTAGATTTTAAATATCCTATTTACATTTTCCTGCTTTTCCTTCCTGTTTGTTTTTTTAACTTTCGTTTCATCGGATGGTCGAGGCCCAATAGGGGGACTGGCCAGCCAACCGAAGCCAGTGTCTTGGGGCATGTGGGTTTGGTCATCCTTCGATGCATTGCACGCTAAATAGGACCCCTCGCGCATGTGGGTTATGTTGTTATCGGGAAAGGACCACTCTGTTTTTTGCCTCTTGTGTTCGTGAGAGGGTGGTGCCGGCTTTCTGGTTCCGCGAAGTGCGATCGGGTCGCATCGTGCTCCTTGGGTGATGGATTCACGTGGAAGATTGATGTGATGCTAGCGCTGGGGTGAGCTAGAACAAAAAGATCAAGCGCTGGAGAGCCAATCCAACATAATCGCCTGTCGGTGAGCCGTCGTAGCTAAGCATTGTGGCAGTAAAACTAACCCCAAGATTGGGATGCAACTAGGTTGAGAGATTGTAGTCCTTTTGAGGACGAAAATAAGTGCAGTGAGAGTAACTCTAAGAGGAGAGGCATGAGTGAATTGGGTAGCGTGGGCGGCATGCATTGTACATGGGCCAAGGGCCATGCGGCCATGCCTACACGTACTAACAAAAGTAGGAAAGTTAGAGAAAAGTGATGTCCATTTTGTTATGTAGGATGAAAACCGACGATACACGCCAACACAAACAACTAACGATGGAAACGCTGAACCGAACACCATAAACCGAACGAACGAGGAGTATTGATCAACTCAGCTTAGTTCTGTTCTTCCATTTTTTTATGTAGAATTGTTCATCTTTAACAAGAAACAGATAGAGTTGAAGTGGTCCAGATGTGCCATTGAAACGCAAAGTCTAGTGCCCTTCTAATTGCCACAATAGAGGATTCTGGAATCCAGCCGGCTGCAACACGAAGGACAACCCCATTTTTTATTTTTTTTCCCTCTGACGCGGATACAGTGCAAAAGAAAAGCAGCACTGGCACATGCTCGCTGCTTTCGCTATCTTGGAGATTGTTCCGGCCCACTGAGCAGATAAACTTTGCAAGAACTTTCTTTTGGGACATTGAAGAGAATCGAAATTTCCAAGGACTGCGGTTGCATGGCGCGAAGGATTGCTTCGAGTCGCCGTGCAATTGTCGGCGGTACGGCGAGCTCCCTTTACAAGAGCTCAACGACCTTCCTCCCCTCCTCGAGTCCTCAGTATAAATCGGAAATTTATAGAGGCACGCGAGTGCGGGGCACGCACCTGCCAAGTGCTGCCCGACCGCTCGACTTATCTCGCGATTCGTGAAATAGTTGAATGCAACACGAGGGCACAATAAGTTTCAAGTCTCAATGGTGAAACTTATGATTTTGCATCTGAAAATTTTGATTTCCTTGCTCGCTTGTACCAATTTTCAGAGCTAAAATTTTAATCAATTTTTTTCTTGGCCGTAGGCACAAAATACGTGATTTTTATCGGTTCAAGATTAAAAATTTAACATTTTTTAAGTCATCAGAATATATTCAAAATTGATCTTATTTGAAAGTGCTGGTCACGAGAAACACGAATATGAAAATAAAACTTAATTTGGATTTTTTTTAAGATAGAAGTTTAAAAATTAGAAGTCAGAGATTGAAAATGGTATGCCAGCTTGGAACACGCTTGACCAATCCCATTTTCCTTGGGAAACTGGCCTGAGCCGGCCCTCTAGGTTGTAACCGAGCATAAACGACCGTTGAGCAATCTAGGCCGGCTCCAACCCAGAGAAGAAGAACTGGGACCTGCGCTACAGCCAGGGGCGGAGCCAGGAATTGAGCATAGAGAGGGCGGGCGAAGAAAAGACCATTACCCTACAAGAGATGTAACACAAAGATGCTTGTTCTTAATATAGATATTCAACCGCAGATAATATGTTTTGCAAATTGAAAATAGTATTAACTTTTACTAATTTGGAGAGAGATCTATGTCAACAAGGGCCATCGAACAAGTCATCAATAATCTGAACCACGTTTTTAGTTATTTGTTCGCTATATATACCATTGATTTACATTTGTAATGGTATAGTTGGAGGGTGAAACGAACGACTTGAATAATTTGGTGGTATCTTCCTCCGTGCTTTATGTGATCCCAGTGATTCAATTACCGGACCCTCAATTATATAGCTCACAATTGATAAAAAAGGTAATTCCAACTGATGGCTTGTATAAACATGTAAAATTACCGTATTGTAGTATACCTTGAGATTCAGGCTAGATTGGAGTTATGTCGGCATTCTTGAACTGTCTTTTTTTTTCCGGGGTATTCTTGAACTGTCAAGATCGCAGATTTCGACAAGCGGGGATCTTGGGCAAGTGGATCGGCTGGTAGTAGACCTGTACCGGCATGCAACAACCTCAGTTCACCAGTAAGACAGTCACCGGCATGGAGGCTCGTCATGTCTGATACTCAAGAAAACCTAGCGTAGATGGCGGCGGCAAACATCGAGGATGGACTTCCAATCAAACAGGAAGCGAACGCATATCAATACTAGGTACATGCAGAACTTAAGTTAAGACTTATGGGCTAATATGTCTGGGCTTGGCCCATTCCATCACGTCCGTGCTCTTCAAGAGGCCTTGAGGGCCTGTGGTCGGGTGAGGCCGCAAATGGAGACAAGGTACTCCTCGGTGGCGAATCCGGCACTTGGAGAGATGGCGGGTGCTTCTGCAGATAGGAGGTGGTGGAGAGGGGATACGGGAAAGGCGGCCCGAGAAGAGAGGAGATGGGCGAGGATGCAACTTCGGAGGCAGAGCATGGCACCGCGGCGGAGAGGGAGATGGTGAGCGCGGCGGCGGCGGTGACGACGGAGGAATGGGGAAAGACCGACGACTGGTGGGTGGCGTGAAGATGATTCTCGCGGATGGTGTGGTCTGGTTCAACCCAAGTGGCTCCCACTTGTCTGCCATATGATCAAATTTAACCCAAGGACTGGAATCTTTTGGGCAATGTTGTGACATCAAACTAATCAGACCAGAGGAACATGTGTACTGCAGATGAGTTTTTTTTAGCCATTGCAAGATTTCATATTTCAATACCAAGATCGAGCATGAATCTAGGATTCCGCAAATCGCAAGTGATGACCACGATGTCAGAGTTCTTGGTCACCGCC
>NC_041390.1:11410538-11413470 GCF_002162155.2 Triticum dicoccoides
GACGAGCGCGATCTCGTCGGCGAGGTTCCGGGTGAGGATGGTCTGCACGATGGCCATGCCCACCTTGCCGGCGCCGATGACAGAGACCTTGGTGAGGCGGTGGTGCGGTGAGCCATTGGAGATGGGTGTGATCGGGAAGCCGTCGGCCACAGGGCGGAAGAAGCCTGACGACCCTCCGCCGGCGTCTAAGCCCAGGTCCGACAGCAACGAGATCTTGTGCATGTTCAAGGAGTACTGGAGCGAATGCTGGTCGGATCAAGCGTGGGATTGGGAGTTTGGGATTGTATGATGAACTGCGGGATTTGGGATTGGGAAGTCTGAATATTTATATGTCCCGGGAAAGGTTGTGAAGGACTCATCTTCTTCTTCTTCCAAAACAATCATTACAAAAATGTCTGTAAAGAAACAAAAAATTACAGTTTGGTCCTCAAGAAATTCTCCGTCTTCTTCATCTCACACAAGCCGATGCTGTGCCGAAGATGCCGCCGGAACATGGGAGTAATATCAATGCAGGTACTAAAAGGGAAGTATTGGAACTCTTCAAGTAAGCTCCGCTCCACGGTGGAACAAGGGGAAGAGAATGCTTGGTCAAACGATGCACCCCGGTGACTCTTGTCGTCCCTGGTACCCAAGAAGGAGCGGAAGGAGATAACCATCCTTGACCTGATACTCAATGACACGCCGCTGCCGCTGCTGCAACCTTAGCACCTAGGAGGCTTAAACACACACCTAGACCCAGGAACAAGACCCTTTTTTTTTAAGGAAAGATGGCTCATGGCCAACTTTATATTTCAAAAACAGGCATAAGCCTGAAGGCAGATTACAGGGTCTTGCTAGATGCACCAAGGTGCATGGCCGCAAGTGGCCGACAGAAAAAGGGGTAGAAGAAAGAAAGAAAGAAGCAGCAGAAGGATCAGTTATGCTGTGCTACCGGAGAAACTAATCCTGAAGCATCCTAACCCACATTTGCATGTCTGTTTTAACAGCTGGTTTACGAGCTCTCGTGGTCCACAACTCAATTAAGTTGGCAGCATAGGATCTGATCTTAAGCTCACACCAGCAGTTTCCGTTAAAGACGCGATCGTTCCTGGCGTGCCAAAGAGCAACAGCGGATGCCGCGAAAGTGACATGCCATTGCTTTTTGAAGCGTAGCTGTCCGCTCGCCTGAAGGAAGAAGGACTGGATATCCGGAGAATTGCAAGCAAGGGTGTTCAGCATTAACTTGTCCCAGATAGCATTGGCGTACCGGCATCGTAGCACGATATGATGGACAGTTTCCAGGGCCGGGCAGATGTCGCAGCAAGCAGACAGAGCCACCGCGGACCAACCTTTTCTGGTCATGAAATCACGAGTGTTGAGGCGTTCCCAGAACAGCAACCAAAGGAAGATTCTGTACATCAGTGGGATTATTGGGTCCCAAACCCACTCGTGAAAACTCCGAAAGACTCCTCTGAAGGTGAACAGGCGGTAGAAGAGTCCCGAGTCAAACTTCTTCCCAAGAACAAGGGGCACACGGGAGTCAGGCCTGGAGCTGACAAGAGATGCTGGCGCAAGTAGTTGTTGTAGCTGTTGAAGTTGTTGTACCGCAGAGTAAGATAAGTTTGGATGCAGAGACAAGTTCCAGCTCCCAGCTCCCAGCATTATACTGTGATTGTACTGAGCAGTGGGGGTGCCATGCGAACGAGAACAGGATAGGAAACAGAAGCTTCAACCTGCCCTCCGGGGGCCACAGATCGTGCCAGAAGGAGACAAGAGTCCCGTTTCCAAGAGAACATCTCGAGGAGGAGATGACCAGAGGGATACAAGCCTTGAAACCTTTCCAGATAGCAGTGTCTTGCGTGCTGGCATTGTGAGGGATGGACATATTGCAATACTTTGTGGCGAGCCAACGATAGCAATGAATGTCAGATGACTGTAGGACTTTGGACACAAACTTGCAGACCAAGGCCTGATTATGTGCCTGGAGATTCCTGACACCTAGCCCACCATTGGCCCTAGGCAAGGTAACTTTATCACAAGCTACCAAACACTGGCCACCTTTCACTGTGTTCTTGCCTTGCCAAAAGAAAGCCCGAAGCAGACCATCTAGCTTGTCTAGGGACTCCTTAGGCCATAGGAAGCATGCCATGAAGTAAGTAGGGATACCAGCTAGCATAGAATTGAGCAACGTAAGCCTGGCTCCCCAGGAGAGGAAGGAGGCCAACCAGCCAGACAGATGGCGATCGACTTTGTGAATGACAGGCAATAGCAGACCGTGCTTGATCTTATGAGCAGACAAGGGCAGCCCCAGGTAGGTGCAAGGGAAGGAGGACAGCGGGCACCCTAGCAGAGAGGCGATCTCCGAAGCAGTGCCATTGTCAACGGCGATAGGTACCAGCGTGCTCTTGTGGAAGTTGATATTAAGCCCAGAGAAAGCTGAGAAAGCAGTGAGAATGCTTTTGATCACACTGGCCTGCTGAATATCCCCACGGAAGATGATAAGCGTGTCGTCCACGTACTACAAAATCGGGAAGGAGTCTTGTACAGTAGATCCAAGGGGGTGCACGAGGCTGCCGTTATTGAAATCACTACTGGAATCAGCTACTTTGCCATCTGCCAGCTCTTTGCCGTCTGCTAGCAGACGGCAAAGAAGCTCTTTGCCATCAGCTACCGAAAAGCAGACGACAAAAAAACCGTTGACGGCAAAGAAGGCCTTTGCCATCTGCCGGCTCTTTGCCGTCAGCTGGCTGATGGCAAAGAGAGAGGTGGCCCCCACCCCCCGCCCGTTTAGAAAAAACTTAACGCTCCACCTCTTTGCCGTCTGCTAGCGGACGGCAAAGAGAAAAAAAAGGCGGACGGCAAAGCGCGGCGGACGGCAAAGGGTCGTTAAGCAGACGGCAAAGAAACACTCACGCGGATCAATCACCTGGATCGATGAGTTGGCAAGATCTGA
>NC_041390.1:11414018-11429212 GCF_002162155.2 Triticum dicoccoides
GCCCCTTCGCCTTTCGCCCGGGTGACCTCCGCGCCCCGTCGCCTGTCGCCACCGGCGGCCTCCACGCCCCGTCGCCTATCGCCCCCGCAGGCCTCGGCCCCGTCCCCCCCAGGTCTCTGTCGGCCCCGGCGCCGTCACCCTCCCTTGACGCCACACCATATTCTGCCTCAAGGAGCAGCGGCAGGTCCTCGGGCGTCCATGGTGGCGGTGGATACTGTGGTTTTTGTGCTGATTTTGTGTAGATGGATAATGTGGTGTTCATGTAAATAGAGTAATTTTGTCTAGATGGAGCAGATGCAAATCTATTCTGTGTAAATAGACTAATTTGGTATTGTGAAATTTGTTTATTCATCGTCGATTGTTGGAACAAAGCGTAGATGGATACTATGGTGCACTTGGGCTGCTGGTTCACTATTAATAAACAAAATCCTTTTATGTCTCTGATTTTAATAAACGTGTAGATGGACATTTTTGCCGGCTGTTATTAGTCGGCAGACGGCAAAACATTAGTTTGGCGGACGGCAAAACATTAGTTTGGCGGACGGCAAAGCCTTCGTTAGCACCTAACGTGGCTAACACCCACTATTTGCCATCCATTTTCTTTGCCGTCCGCCACTGATGGCAAAGGCCTCTTTGCCGTCCGCTGCAAAAAGCAGACGGCAAAGAAGGTGTTTGCCGACCCTGTCTTTGCCCTCCCTGTTTGCCGTCCGCCGCTGACGGCAAAGCTCTTTGCCGTCCGCCGTCCGTGCCTTTGCCGTCCGCCGTGGTAGACGGCAAAATACTGGATTCCTGTAGTGAATGGTACAAGCAAAGCCTCTAAAGCACATCAGCAACCAGCAGAAACAGATAAAGTGACAAGGAATCCCCTTGCCTAAAGCCTTTTTTAGCAACAAAAGGGTCCCCAAGCTCTCCATTGAGAAGCACTTGAGAACTGCCCGAGGATAGTAGTGCATTGATCCACTGTGCCCATCTTGCGGGAAAAACTCTAGCTTCCAGAACCTGAAAAAGGAGGCAGTCCCAACTTACTGAATCAAAAGCCTTCTCGAAGTCCAGTTTTAAGGCGATGGTTGGCAGTCTCCTTTTATGAGCAGTTTGAACCATCTCCGCTGCCATGACGAAGTTTTCCACTATAGATCTGCCTTGCAAAAAACCTGATTGCATGGGGTGAACAAGGTTTGGTACTTGAGGGAGTCCAGAATTAGGGGGTGTCCGGATAGCCGGACTATACCTTTGGTCGGACTCCTAGACTATGAAGATGCAAGATTGAAGACTTCGTCCCGGGTCCAGATGGGACTTTCTTTGGCGTGGAAGGCAAGCTTGGCGATATGGATATGTAGATCTCCTACCATTGTAACCAACTCTGTGTAACCCTAGCCCTCTTCGGTGTCTATATAAACCGGAGGGTTTTAGTCCGTACGACGAACAACAATCATACCATAGGCTAGCTTCTAGGGTTTAGCCTCCTTGATCTCGTGGTAGATCTACTCTTGTACTACCCATATCATCAATATTAATCAAGCAGGAGTAGGGTTTTACCTCCATCGAGAGGGCCCGAACCTGGATAAAAACATCTTGTCCCTTGTCTCCAGTTACCATCCGCCTAGATGCACAGTTCGGGACCCCCTACCCGAGATCCGCCGGTTTTGACACCAACATTGGTGCTTTCATTGAGAGTTCCTCTGTGCCGTCGCCATCAGGAAGGATGCCTCGTCCCGTCTTTAAAGACGGCACCGTTGCTAAGGGAGCTCTGGCTGTCGGCCAAACTCTCCGGCTAGGTGGTTTTCTTATGACCGCCTCTTCGGCTGCTGCACCGACGATGACCTCTCGGGTCATCAAAAGCAATCTTCATGTCAACTCGGAACTCGCCGAGCAGTTAGATCCAATGGAGCTCTCTTCCCTAATCGAGCTCTTGAATCGCATCGCCGCCCTGGGAGTCGCTACAGACTACGACCAGATTGGGCCTAAACCCGATCTGAGAGAGATTAACTCTCCCCAGGTCACCCATCACGTTGCAGTGGTAGAGGGACAATGCGGCGACCCTTCATCTATCTTAAGGACTAGCTATGTCCGGATTCCCGATCCCTCCAAGCCGGATACCCGCGGACGGGAGGACGTCACTCAAGACCTGAACTTAAAGTCAGGTAATGGGCTAGATTCATTGGACAACATCCAAGAATCCAAACTTTCGAGTTCGGAAACTCCTCGGCCCCGGAGTCTCAGATTGGGTGAGGTTTTGGATTTAATTCCACCCACCCACCCGAACATAAGCGATCTATCCCAGGTAAGGCAAGAGCCCGAAGAAACAGTACATCATTACTGGGCCAGATTCCTCCTGGTTATGAACATGATAAAGGACTGCCGCGAGGAAGACGCAATTTCATTCTTCTGCAACAATTGCACGGACAAGGGAATCCTCAACGCCATAAGTCTCCGTGATATTACACGCTTCGCTGACTTGGCGTCCATGATGTCTACTACACAACCTTCTTCTTGTAGATGTTGTTGGGCCTCCAAGTGCAGAGGTTTGTAGGACAGTAGCAAATTTCCCTCAAGTGGATGACCTAAGGTTTATCAATCCGTGAGAGGCGTAGGATGAAGATGGTCTCTCTCAAGCAACCCTGCAACCAAATAACAAAGAGTCTCTTGTGTCCCCAACACACCCAATACAATGGTAAATTGTATAGGTGCACTAGTTCGGCGAAGAGATGGTGATACAAGTGCAATATGGATGGTAGATATAGGTTTTTCTAAACTGAAAATATAAAAACAGCAAGGTAACAAGCGGTAAAAGTCAGTGTAAACGGTATTGCAATGCTAGGAAACAAGGCCTAGGGTTCATACTTTCACTAGTGCAAGTTCTCTCAACAATAATAACATAATTGGATCATATAAGTATCCCTCAACATGCAACAAAGAGTCACTCCAAAGTCACTAATAGCGGTGAACAAACGAAGAGACTATGGTAGGGTACGAAACCACCTCAAAGTTATTCTTTCCAATCAATCCGTTGGGCTATTCCTATAAGTGTCACAAACAGCCCTAGAGTTCGTACTAGAATAACACCTTAAGATACAAATCAACCAAAACCCTAATGTCACCTAGATACTCCAATGTCACCTCAAGTATCCGTGGGCATGATTATACGATATGCATCACACAATCTCAATTCATCTACTCAACCAACACATAGAACCTCAAAGAATGCCCCAAAGTTTCTACCGGAGAATCACGACGAAAACGTGTGCCAACCCCTATGCATAGGTTCATGGGCGGCACCTGCAAGTTGATCACCAAAACATACATCAAGATGAATCACGTGATATCCCATTGTCACCACAGATACGCACGACAAGACATACATCAAGTGTTCTCAAATCTTTAAAGACTCAATCCGATAAGATTACTTCAAGGGGAAAACTCAATCCATTACAAGAGAGAAAAGGGAGGAAAGAAACATAAGATCCAACTATAATAGCAAAGCTCGCGATACATCAAGATCGTGCCAAATCAAGAACACGAGAGAGAGAGAGAGATCAAACACATAGCTACTGGTACATACCCTCAGCCCCGAGGGTGAACTACTCCCTCCTCATCATGGAGAGCGCCGGGATGAAGAAGATGGCCACCGGTGAGGGTTCCCCCCTCCGGCAGGGTGCCGAAACAGGGTCCCGATTGGTTTTTAGTGGCTACAGAGGCTTGCGGCGGCGGAACTACAGATCTAATCTCCTATTCTGGAAGTTTTAGGGTACAACGGTATATATGGGTGAAAGGAGAACGTCGGTGGAGCTACGGGGGCCCCACGAGGCAGGGGGGCATGCCCCCCACCCTCGTGAGCAGCCCGTATCTCGCCTGAGGTGCACTCCAAGTTCCCTGGGTGGCTTTCCTTCCAAAAATAACTTCTCCAGTTGATTTCATTCCGTTTTGACTCCGTCTGATATTCCTTTTCCTCGAAATACTGAAATAGGCATAAAACAGGAAATTTGGGCCGGGCCTCCGGTTAATAGGTTAGTCCCAAAAATAATATAAAAGTGTATAATAAAGCCCATAATCATTCAAAACACATAGTAATATAGCATGAATGCTTCATAAATTATAGATACGTTGGAGACGTATCAGCATCCCCAAGCTTAATTCCTACTCGTCCTCGAGTAGGTAAATGATAAAGAAAGAATTTATGAAGTGTGAATGCTAGAGGTGCACAAGTTTGATCAACGATAATTTCAATCACCTTTTCTAGCATGATTATATGTCATAACAGTAGTTAATCTCATAAAACTTCTCACGATAAAGTGACAAGCAATTCACATATCAAGGCATAGACCATAAACATTCTTGAAAACTAGCAAACTTCAAAACAATTGCAATTTATCTTATTTTCAGGAATAGAAAACTCCACATACTCAACTATCATATAGTATTCTACAATTGCTAACACTCACGCAATACTTGTGGTTATGAAGTTTTAATCAGACACAGAGAAAGATTGGGGCTTATAATGTTGCCTCCAAACTTATTCACCTTTGGGTGATGTCAACAATAATAGTTCATGCTAACGTACATCCAATTGGATATATATATCAGGATCACCCCACCATGAAGTGCTTGCCAAAGGATAAAATGAAAAAGGGAAAGGTGAAGATCACCTTGACTCATGCATAAAGTAAAAGATAGGCCCTTCGCAGAGGGAAGCAGGGATTTTCAGAGGTGCCAGAGCTCAATTTTTAAAATAGAGATAAATAATTTTGAGAGGTATGATCTCATTGTCAACATAACAACCAAGAGTTCCCAATATCTTCCATACTACATACATTATAGGCGGTTCCCAAACAGAATGGTAAAAATTTATACTCCCCCAACCACCAACAAGCATCAATCCATGGCTTGCTCGAAACAACGAGTGCCTCCAACTAACAACAATCCTGGGGGAGTTTTGTTTAATTATTTTGATTTGCTTTGATCTTTTTGGATCATGGGACTGGGCATCCCGGTTGCCGCCACTTTCTCGTGAATGAGGAGCGGAGTCCACTCCTTTTGAGAATAACCCACCTAGCATGGAAGACACTGACAGCCCCTAGTTGCTACATGAGCAATTCGGGCATACAAAACAGATTATAATTTGAAGGTTTAGAGTTTGGCACATGCAAATTTACTTGGAACGGTAGGTAAATACCGCATATAGGTAGGTATGATGGACACTCATGGCAAAACTGGGTTTAAGGATATTTGGAAGCACAAGTAGTATCTCTACTTGGTGCTAGGAATTTTGGCTAGCATGAGGGGGAAAGGCAAGCTCAACATGTTTGAATGATCCATGACAATATACTTTAACTGAGATGCGAGAAAACATAACCCATTACGTTGTCTTCCTTGTCCAACATCAACTCTTTAGCATGTCATACTTAATGAGTGCTCCCAATTATGAAAGATGTCTATGATAATATATTTATATGTGAAATCTCTCTTCCTTCAATATTCTTTCATGAATTGTTCAAATGACTAATACAATGCTTGCTAACTGTCAATAAATTTACAACCTCTACTTCTTAGATGTGAAGTCATTACTCCCCATGGGATAAGCAAATGAAACATATATAATTTCAGATTTGTGATATTCAACTTATTCAACCATTTACTCATAGGATATAAGTGAAGCACACGAGTAAATAAAAAGCTACTCCAAAAAGATATAAGTGAAGATCAATGAGTAGCGAAATAATTATGCAACTATGTGAAGACTCTCTATCATTTAAGAATTTCAGATCTTGGTATTGTATTCAAGCAGAAAGCAAAACAAAATAAAATTACATTGCAAGGATAGCACAACTCATGTGAAGAAACAAAAACTTAGGCTCAACCGATACTAACCGATAGTTGTTGAAGAAGAAAGGTGGGATGCCTACCGGGGCATCCCCAAGCTTAGATGCTTGAGACTTCTTGAAATATTATCTTGTGGTGCCTTGGGCATCCCCAAGCTTGAACTTTTGTGTCTCCTTAATTCTTCTCTTATCATGGTTTCTCTTTTTATCAAAAGCTTAATTCACAACAAACTCAACAAGAACTCGTGAGATAGGTTAGTATAAACCAATGCAAAACCTTATCATTTTCTACTGTAACAAATCACTAAAATTATTATTCAACATTGAATACTAAATGCCTCTGCATATTTAATACTCCTATCCTCAAATAGAATCATTAAACAAGCAAACATATGCAAACAATGCAACTATAACAGCAATCTGCCAAAACAGTACAGTCTGTAAAGAATGCAAGAGTATCAATACTTCCCTGACTCCAAAAATTATGAACTAAAATTCCCAGTGTAGTAAATTTATCAGAGCTCAATATGCAAAAAGATTAAACATTATACCACTCTCAGACTTTTCTAGAGAATTTTTGCAACAGCGGTAAACTTTCTGTTTTCAAACAGCAACATGTATAGTAGCAAAATAAGCATGGCAAAGGCTATCCTTGACTTTTTTTATTGAAACTAAAGATGCAAAACACTAATCTAAATAACGGCAAGAAAATACTAACAAAATAAAATGACGCTCCAAGAAAAACACATATCATGTGGTGAATAAAAATATAGCTCCAAGTAAAGTTACCGATGAACGAAGACGAAAGAGGGGATGCCATCCGGGGCATCCCCAAGCTTAGGCTCTTGGTTGTCCTTGAATACAAGAAGAGGAAGAAAGCTCCTCGAAAATCGGTGTGGTACTTTCTGATCACTCCTCGTCTGCAGCGGTATTTCGCGGACCCTAAGGTAGAAAAGCTCCTGCGTTGGCACGCGGATAGGGAGGAGAAGAAGCGGGAAGATGACGGGAATGATCCAGAGATAAATAAAAAAGACAAGATGCTGAGTCACCCTAAGGATGCGAGCCAGTGGCAAGCGTTGAACTTCGAATACCCAGAATTTGGGAAGGATCCAAGGAACATTGTGTTGGGCGCGAGCACCGATGAAGTCAATCCGTTTGGCAGCCAGAGAAGCACACATAGCACCTGGCCTGTGTTTGTGTGGATGTACAACCTTCCTCCCTGGTTGTGCATGAAGAGGAAGTACGTTCACATGAGTATGCTAATTGAAGGGCCGAAACAACCAGGGAACGACATCAATCTGTATCTGGGGCTGCTGAAGGAGGAGCTAGACACGCTGTGGAAAACGCCAGCCTATATGTGGGACGCCGCAGAGAAAGTATATTTCCCTATGAGAGCCGCACTGCTCACGACGGTGCACGACTATCTCGGATACGGATATCTCGCGGGGCAGGTAGTCCACGGATTTTCTGGATGCGTAAGGTGCATGGATGACACAACGTATCGCCAGCTAGATAGAGATCCCGGGTCTTCGAAAACCATGTTCATGGGACATCGAAGGTGGCTTCGCGACGATGACCCGTGGAGGAAACGCAAGGATCTGTTCGATGGTGAAACCGAACCCCAAAAGCGCCCGTGTACGAGGAGCGGCGAGGAAATAGACGAGTTGTTGAAAAATTGGAAAGAATGCCCACTGCCGGGAAAGAAGCAAAAGGCGCCAGAGCCGGGAAAGAAGCGAAAGGTGCCAGAGCCGCTGCTGAAGGTATGGAAAACGAGGTCTGTTTTCTGGGACTTGCCGTACTGAAAGATCCACCGTGTGCCTCACAGCCTTGATGTCATGCATATCACGAAGAACATGTGCGAGAGTCTGCTTGGTACCCTGCTCAACATGCCAGAGAGGACCAAAGATGGGCCGAAAGCAAGGGCAGACTTGAAATCAATGGGCATCAGGCAGGAGCTTCACGCTAATGATGATGATGATGGTGATGATGATGATGATGATGATGATGATGAGGCGAAGCAGGACACAGAAAGTCGTCGCAAAGGCAAAAAGGCCAAGAAGACCGGAAATGACTACCCTCCCGCGTGCTTCACTCTAAGTCAGGAGGAGATCGAGCAGTTTTTCACCTACCTCCTAGGAGTAAAACTTCCTTACGGTTACGCAGGGAAGATAAGCAGATACCTAGACCCAGCGAAGCAGAAGTTCAGCGGGATGAAGTCTCACGACTGTCACGTGCTGATGACGCAGATACTTCCAGTTGCAATCCGTGGGATCATGGACGCGCACGTCCGTGAAACGCTATTTGGCCTATGCAACTTTTTCGACGTCATCTCTCGGAAGTCGATTGGCGTGAGGCAACTCAGAAGGCTACAGGAAGAGATCGTGGTGATACTATGCGAGCTTGAGATGTACTTCCCGCCCGCATTCTTCGATGTTATGGTGCATCTGCTGGTCCATATCGTGGAGGATATCATCCAACTCGGGCCGACGTTCCTGCACAGCATGATGCCGTTTGAAAGGATGAATGGTGTCATCAAAGGATACGTTCGCAACATGTCACGTCCAGAGGGAAGTATAGCCAGGGGCTTTCTGACCGAAGAGTGCATCTCCTACTGCACAATTATCTAGGCATCGAGAACCCCGTTGGTCTGCCCGTCAACAGGCACCTCGGCAGGCTCGCTGGATGGGGTCACCGTGAGGGTCGCCGTGAAATGCATGTCGACTTCGAGGGTCGACTCGCCGACTTTGAAAGAGCAAACCTAGTCGCGCTACAACACATAGACGTGGTCGATCCTTGGGTGGTAGAGCACAAAACCTTTATTGAGAAGACGTACAATGATCGAGGCCAACAGAGGACGGACGGAGATATACTCAAAGAGCACAACTCATGTTTCACGCGTTGGTTCAAGCAGAAGCTTCTGTCGTACCCTTTACATGAAGATTCTTCTGCGGAAGAACAACTCATATTCGCCTTGTCATAGGGCGCCGAGCACAACCTGATGACCTATGAGGCGTATGATATCAACGGCTACACATTCTCGTGGAGCTACGGGGGCCCCACGAGGTAGGGGGGCGCGCCCCCACCCTCATGAGCAGCCCGCATCTCCCCTGACGTGCACTCCAAGTTCCCTGGGTGGCTTTCCTTCCAAAAATAACTTCTCCAGTTGATTTCGTTCCGTTTTGACTCCGTCTGATATTCCTTTTCCTCGAAATACTGAAATAGGCATAAAACAGGAAAGCTGGGCTAGGCCTCCGGTTAATAGGTTAGTCCCAAAAATAATATAAAAGTGTATAATAAAGCCCATAATCATTCAAAACACATAGTAATATAGCATGAATCCTTCATAAATTATAGATACGTTGGAGACGTATCAGTCCATAGTACGAAAGAACTGTGCGATGGAAAGCGCCTGGAAAACCGAAATAAAATTTTGGGACAATCCGGCCTTGAATACAAACCCAGTCCGAAATAAACGGGTGCATCATCGCCAGACACCCGGGTTAAACACCAAAAAGCAAAAACCCTCCACAGGGCATGGAACCGCACTGGAAGGATGGCTTAATGGACCCTGTAAAATTCACGGTACAGAGGGCGCCACACCAACTCATAGCCTTAGAGCATGTTGGATACTCCCGCAGGTGGCCAAAATTGGCAAAGAACTTCTAATTCCAGAAGCCACAGAAAGCCACCCCAGGGACACCAGTACGGTATTAACAGTCTTCGAGACTTTCACATCAAATAATGTGCGAAAAAGAACACTCCGCAGCCTTGCCGAAGTCTACCAAGTAGCAACAATAAACCCATGGAGTGACACGGCTATTACTTTTAATGCCAGTGATGAACCTAAATTCCGAACAGCCCGAGCACCGGCCGCATTGGTCCTCAGTCCAATAGTGGACGGCTTTCGCCTTACCAAGGTACTCATGGTTGGCGGCAGCAGATTGAACCTCATTTATGAGGAAACCCTTCAAAAAATAGAAATAGACTGGAACCGCATTGAGCGAAGCAGCACAACCTTAAGGGGAATAATCCCTAGTCGGGAAGCGCGCTGTACAGGAAAAATCACACTAGATGTAGTGTTCGGCATGCCAGATAATTACAGGTCCGAAGAGGTCACGTTCCAAGTGGCCCCGTTCAGTAGCGGATACCACGCTCTGCTAGGGTGGGAGGCGTTTACAATCTTCCAAGCCATACCCCATTATGGGTACATGAAGCTCAAGATGCCCGGGCCCAACGGAATCATCACTCTCGCTAGTGATCCGCACACAACACTCCGCGCTGAAAACAAGACAGCCGCACTGGCCCTCGAGGCACTATCTGAAGCCCTAGCGGCTGAGGAACTGACTGCGCTGCGCTCCACGGTGAATAGGGACGATGTGATACTCGACAAAAGATCTAAGTCCCCCTCCTTTAAACCGGCAGACGAAATAGTCAAATTCCAGGTCCATCCAACGGACCCCAATAAAACAGCTTCCATCGGGGCACAGTTAAACCCTGATGTAGACGCTGCACTGCGAGAGTTCCTACGTGAGAACTGGGACATTTTCGCCTGGCACCCTTCAGACATGCCAGGAATCCCATGCAGGCTGGCCGAACACAGCTTAAATATCCTAAAATTATTCAAGCCAGTCAAACAGGCTCTTCGGCGTTTCTCCGAACCTAAGAGACAGGCCATGGGAGAGGAACTATCCAAGCTATTGGAGGCCGGATTCATCAGAGATATAAAACATCCGAACTGGCTAGCAAACTTGGTGATGGTACCAAAGAAGGACAAATCCTGGCGCATGTGCGTTGATTTTAAGAACCTCAACAAGGTCTGCCCAAAGGATCCCTTCCCCCTCCCCCGCATCGATCAAATTATCGACGCTACCGCAGACGCATACTCCGGCTACCATCAAATCAAGATGGCAGAGTCAGACCAAGCCGCAACGGCATTCATCACACCATACGGCCCATTCTGCTTCAACACAATGCCTTTCGGGCTCAAAAACGCCGGCGCAACATATCAGCGCATGATCCAGACATGTCTGGCAAACCAGATCGGCAAAACAGTGGAAGCATACGTAGATGACGTGGTCGTCAAAACAAGACATGTCGAATCTCTAGTAGACGACTTGAGGCTCACACTCGACAACCTCCGAACATACGACATCAAGCTCAACCCGGAAAAATGCGTTTTCGGCGTACCAGCAGGAAAGCTCTTGGGCTTCATTGTATCCGGTAGAGGAATTGAAGCAAATCCAGCCAAGATCCGAGCTCTGTCACAATTGGATATCCCAAAGGACCTCAAAAAATACAAAAATTAACAGGATGCGTGGCGGCTCTAAGCCACTTTATCTCCCGCTTGGGAGACGGACTCGACGAAATAAAGGCCATATTGGCAACAAACCCAGTCCTGGCTGCGCCAAACATTGGTGAACCAATACTATTATACATTGCAGCAACCCATCAGGTTGTAAGCGCAGTGCTCGTCGTCGAATGAGAAACGGACGGACACAAATTCCCCTTCAAAAGCCGGTCTATTACGTGTCCACTGTCCTTACTCCGTGCAAGTCACGGTACCCGCATTTTCAAAAGATAGCATACGCAGTATTTATGGCATGCCGGAAGCTGCGACACTACTTTCAGGAGTGTTCAATAATAGTAGCCTCGGAAGTGCCACTTAACGACATTATAAACAACCGCGACGCGACGGGCCGGATTGCAAAATGGGCCATTGAGCTCCTCCCGTTCGATATAACTTACAAGCCACGGCGAGCCATTAAGTCGCAGGTTTTGGCCGACTTCGTCGCCGAATGGACAGAAGCCGAACTCCCTAAAGAGTACGACACGTATTCAAACTGGATCATGCACTTCGACAGCTCCAAAATGTTCGCTGGTCTAGCGGCTGGCGTCGTTTTGACGTCCCCCATAGGAGACACAGTTCAATACGTACTCCAGATAATGTATACAGACTCCAACAATGCAGCCGAATATGAGGCCCTTCTACATGGCCTCCAGATGGCAGTATCCATGGGCATTCAACGCCTAGAGGTGCGTGGGGGTTCGAACCTTATCTCAAATAAATGGAGACTTTGATGCCAAGGATCCAAAAATGGCAGCTTACCGTAACATCGTCCTAAAAATGTCAGCTCAGTTCGAGGGGCTCGAATTTCATCATATAGCCCGAGAAAATAATCAGGCGGCAGATGTCCTGGCACACATCGGTGCAAAACGCGATACAGTCCCCCCCAACATCTTCTTGGAAAGGCTTTTAAAGCCATCCGTGGTATGGGAAGGGGAACCCGACCATAATAGCCCGGACCCAACCACACTGCCCGACACCGAACACTCTGACATAATTGGCGGCTCTGCCAACGAAATAACATCTTCAGCCCACGTAATAATGGCCGTCATCGCCCCGTGGATAGAACCATTCCTAGCCTACCTTACTAGGCAGGAACTCCCCGAGGACCAAAATGAGGCACGCTGCATAGTGCGGCGATCTAAGGCCTATAAAGTCCATGAGGGAGAGCTTTATAAGAAAAGCACTACCGGAGTCCTTCAAAGGTGCATCTTCGAAGAGGAAGGGCGGAACCTTATGACTGAAATTCATGCCGGACTCGGCGGTCATCACGCTGCAGCTCGGTCCCTTGTAAGCAAGGCCTTCCGTACAGGCTTTTATTAGCCGACGGCCCGGGCAGACGCTCAAGACTTAGTCCAACGATGCGTCGGTTGCCAGCTCTTTGCAAACCAAAGACATATGCCACCCACCACCCTCCAAACTATCCCCATCACTTGGCCCTTCGCGGTCTGGGGGCTTGACATGGTTGGACCCCTTAAAGGTGGAACCCACAAGAAAAAATACTTACTGGTCATGATGAATAAGTTCACCAAATGGATAGAAGCCAAGCCTGTTAAGACGGCCGAATCCGGACCGGTGATAGACTTTATATCCGGGGTTGTACACCGTTACGTCGTCCCCCACAACATCATCACTGATAACGGCACGAACTTTACGGCCGACGAGGTAAAACTCTGGTGCAAAAACATGGGTATCAAGCTCGATTATGCTTTCGTCTATCACCCACAAACTAACGGCCAGGTCGAGCGAGCAAATGGTCTTATCATGAGCGGCATCAAACCCAGATTAGTGCGGTCCCTCAAGGAATCCAATACGCACTGGGTAGAGGAGCTCGACTCCGTACTCTGGGGGCTACGGACCACGCCGAATCGCACCACCGGATACACACCATTCTTTATGGTATACGGCGCAGAGGCTATTTTACCCTGCGACATAATTCATGACTCACCTCGTGTGCGCATGTACGAAGAAAGAGAATCCGAGCTCGATCAGCAGGACAATCTAGATGCCTTGGAGGAGGAGCGTGACGTGGCAAAAGCCCGTTCCACATTCTATCAACAGCAGGCTCGAAGATACCAAAGCAGAGAAGTACGGGCCAAAAATTACAATGTTGGCGAATTAGTTCTATGCCTGCCGGACAAGAAAAAGGACAAACTCAAGCCCAAATGGGAAGGTCCCTTCATTATTGACCAAGTCCTGACTGGTGGAGCGTACCGCCTGCGAGATGCATCGGATAACCGACTCGAGCCGAACCCATGGAACGCAGCCCGTCTCTGAAGATTCTATGCCTAGCGCCGGACTCTGTGTTCGTCTCCTTCCTCTGTCCATTTTCTATAAACTATCTGTCTTACATATCTCGCCTTCTCCCCCCTTTCTCTTATAGCCTTTACAGGCTCATCTATGCCTTATTTGCACACAACTGACGCGCTATCCGCGCTCATTAGACCTGGGGGCTTCTTTAACAGAAGTTTATTTATACAGGCTTCATGCCCAACACATGTGTCACACTTCCGCATGTACCTTTTATTCACCATTATATGCATCGATATGACTTAAGTTTTGGCCAAGCTGGGTTGCCTGGCTCCTGTGCTTATCCCTACGTTCCCGATTGTTCGGCTAGGTGGTAAAGGGAGCACCTCTGCGATTGTTACTGCCGGGTCAGCCGGATGTGTACCTCAGACTGGGTGAAGCCGAAAGCTAGCGTTTTTAAGGGAATATTCGGTCGGTGAACTAAAGATGATTCCTCACTTATTTATTTATTTATGCGTCCCAGATGTTTCTCCTGCGTCTCTTTTCGCAGTCCGGACATGCAATTTAGGGCATGCCTCCTAGGGAAAGGAACCCCTAACGGAACTATTCTCCCTGGAAGATGTTTCTTAATAACCATGTAATATAACATAACTAGTTGGGCACTTGTCTGTTCAAGCACTAATGACCTCTATGCCTGGTCTCCATGCATACCCCGGTTCTTATATAACTGCGAGGGTATTCGGACACACATCGGACCGTCAGGTCCCGAGGTTGAAGCGAAAACGTCGGCCATGACAGACGATCTATAATCTGGCTAGAAGGCATTATACAGGTCACTTAAAATTACATAGTCAATCTGACTGATTGTATTCCTCTTCAATATCATCTAATAGGCTGTCTAGTTTACAGTCCTGTTGGGAATACTTTGCGGCCAATTCTACTTGGCCGTACACTAAGCTCACAGGGATCTCCTTCCTGTCTGGCCCCACAGGTCCGACCTCGGGCATGTGGTTTGGGTCAGCCTTCGTGTACCGCGTCTTCCCCATGGCCCAGGCCTCCCTGGCGCCTTGACGGCAGGCCGATATCTTCCACAATCGGAAGCGCCACCGTACTCCCTTCAGCTTCTCTGCAAGCTCTCCAAGGCCTTCGGGCATGGAGACGGATGGCCATAAGGCCTGGGCAATGCCTTGCATCACCTGCCAAACTTGTTCGTGTAGTTGTGAGAGCTCGGGAAGAAGGTCACCCGTAGAACTGGGCATTTCCCCCGCAGGCCGACCTGTCAGCACACCTGCAGACATAACTCTGTTAATCGACTTCCTCGCCGAACTCTTTTTTCGAAGTTCGTTCAAGCACTTACTAAAAATGCCGCGTCGAAGCCGCCAATTCTCCTTCACGGAGTCCGACAGCTAGGCACGAACATCCTTTAGTTCCTCGCCCAGCTGGGTGTTGGCATCTTGGAGATTATTCTTCTCCTGCCTTACCTTCGTAAGCACGCTCTCGCCGGCCTTTAACTGGCGCAAGAGTTGTTGCCTATCCGGATCTACTCCGGCGCCATCTGCAATATTATTGTCAGATTTGCACCCACGCTGCACTTCACAAAATACTTATTTTTTGAAGCATATATTACCAGAGGGGGTCTTCTTGGGCTCCCCTGCCGCGGCTAGTGCGGCCTCAAGTTGGGCTTTGCACTCTTCTAGCTCTTGGGATAGTTGGGTATTCTTTTCTGTAAGAACCTGCATAGTATATGATCCTTAAATTAGTTATTCTACCTGTTTCAAGTCTCG
>NC_041390.1:11429688-11452962 GCF_002162155.2 Triticum dicoccoides
ATTTTCTTACCCGTATGTCTTTTACATACTGCTCCGTGGCTCTGGATAGACCATTCTGAGCGGCACGGAGGTGCGCATCTCCCGAATTGAAGGCATCCAATGCCTCTTGGTAGAAACAAGCGTCGCGAAGAACTGTCCGGCGACGCCTGTGGTTCATGGCACTCTCCACCTCGGAATTGGTGGCAGACAGCCTGTCCGCATCCTCTGTCGGAGGAGCGTCCGGTGCGCGCCTTGTGTTCGCCTCCGCTTCCGGACCAGGCTTTGGAGCCTGGCTGGTGGAGGCGCGATTGGCAACCTCTCCGGATATAGTCCGGCAAGGTCTCTTTGTCTTGAAGAGAGCACGAACGTTAATATGCCTTGAAGAAATAACACCTGGGAATAAGATGACGCGCTATACCTTTGCGCCGGCGTCTCAGTCCGGACCGCACTTCTTTTCAGCCCACGGGGCCTTGCAGCCCCTCGTTGGCTAGTCGCCGCAGGCTCGGCCTCCCGCCTGAAGGACCTCCCTTGCAAAACACGGTTGTTATACGATAATCGAAAACACGCGAGGACGGATCCCTTTTCAAAGTGCTGGGACTTCGGTCTCAGTTACCTGTGAGGCTGGGAGTAGCCCTGGGCAATCGGCCGTAATGGCCACCAAGGCATTGTCCTTGCTCAATTGGTGAAACACCCCATCAATCAGCTCCACAGATAAGTCCGGATCCTGTTGGGAGGCCGGGTCGAGGGACCGTCCCGGATCCTCGGGTTGTGGAGGAGGGCTGTTTATTTCCTTAACAGCCTGGCGCAGCTCCTGCGTTGAAATCGCTTGACTGAATATTTAACGATGGGAATATAAAACGGGTGGGCGAGTAAAAGTGTCCACTTACCCAACTTGGAGGATTGTACATAGAAAATCCACCCTGTGGGTGGACGCGGAGGAATTCCTCCTCTTCTCACTTGTACAAAGCGGACAAGATCTATATTAGAGCAGCAGCCGATTCCGGCCCCTTACGGCCATGGCGGGTGGCGTCGTCCTCCCTGTTGAAGTCCCACATGGGGTGGCCTCTATACTGAAGCGGTTGCACCCCCCGCATAATGCATGCGGCCATGACCCCGATCATGGTCAGACCGGAATGAGCTAACAACCTTATCCGGCCCATCAGGTAAAGAACGTACTTGTCACTTTCCTTCTGAGGGCTCCGTGGACGCCAGCTTAGGCGTTTCTTCAGGGGAGCACTGTCGAACTCAGGAAGGCCGATCCGAACAGGATCCTGCAGCGGGACGTCCTCTATATAAAACCATTCCGAAGGCCAGTCTTCGGACGCCTTCTTTGGGGTTCCGGATAGATATCCGGTCCCGGCGATGCGCCACACTTTGGCTCCGCCCACTTGATATACTAACCCCTTCTAAGAACAGGGCACAAGGCAGAACAGCTTCTTCCACAACGCGAAATGAGCCTCGCAGCCCAAAAACAGCTCGCAAAGGGCTACGAAGCCCGCGATATGCAATATGGAGGCAGGCGAAAGGTTGTGCAACTGGAGGCCGTAGAACTCCAGGAGCCCCCGGAGAAACGGATGAATTGGAAATCCGAGCCCTCTTATCAAATAAGGGACCAGGCATACCCGCTCTCCTTTGGAGGGATTTGGGACGCTCTCCGCTTGCTCTCCGCCACTATAGGTGGCAAGCCCGGCTCGAATCGGGACCATGTAGGCTGGGGGAAGAAATCCCTCGGTTTGGAGTGTCACTAGCTCGCTGTGCGGGACGGAACATCTCTCCCAATCTCTAGGCTGAGGGCTGGGAGGGCGAGAGGAGGAGTTGCATTGACTGGCCATGATGGAATGGATCTCTGTCGGATGCGCTCTTATGAATGCTCGCGAAGGGGAGATGGTGTGATTCGGATCTAAATCCTCGTCTTTTTTATAGGCAGCTCATTTGCGTAGCTAGGGGGGTAAATGTAAAAAACACCCTGGCTTTTCGCATTCGTTTGACACGTGGAAGATGGCCATTATTAGGCATGGAAGCCAAGGAGCGCAATATTCACAAGAAGCCAGACATTATTTAGCAGGTACACGGAATCTGGAGAAGAACCCGCCTTGTAATGCCGAAGACAAATCTGTGCGCCGGACTCATTGTCATTAAAGCCTGGTTCGGGGGCTACTGAGGGAGTCCTGGATTAGGGGGTGTCCGGATAGCCGGACTATACCTTTGGCCGGACTCCTGGACTATGAAGATAGAAGATTGAAGACTTCGTCCCGGGTCCGGATGGGACTTTCCTTGGCGTGGAAGGCAAGCTTGGCGATACGGATATGTAGATCTCCTACCATTGTAACCGACTCTGTGTAACCCTAGCCCTCTCCGGTGTCTATATAAACCGGAGGGTTTTAGTCCGTAGGACGAACAACAATCATACCATAGGCTAGCTTCTAGGGTTTAGCCTCCTTGATCTCGTGGTAGATCTACTCTTGTACTACCCATATCATCAATATCAATCAAGCAGGAGTAGGGTTTTACCTCCATCGAGAGGGCCCGAACCTGGGTAAAAACATCTTGTCACTTGTCTCCTGTTACCATCCGCCTAGACGCACAGTTCGGGACCCCTACCCGAGACCCGCCGGTTTTAACACCGGCAGTACTCTTTTCTGCAGTCTGTTTGTCAAAACTTTGGAAACCAGCTTTGGTGCGCTGTAGTCTCGCATTTCCAAAGGTGTGTCCTCCTTCGGCAATAAAGTAATATATGCCGTGTTGATCCCCTTGAGAGACAGAGAGTTGTCGTGGAAGTCCATTAGTTCCAACCATGAAGTGGGGGCACATTTGCTGATGCTTTCTTAATTACTGATGCTCTTGGAGTAGGACTTGTTTTGCTAGTGTATTGTTGCTTTCAGTTAATTTAAATTAGCCGAAACATTTCAGTTAATTTAAATTAACTGAAACCTTTTCTGCTAGCGTAATTGTGTAACTGAAGTTGATTTAAAATTTTACTCCGTCTATTATATTTTTTGTACTGACTACTCCTCTTTTGTACTGCAGAAACCCAACTTCCTTACAAGTCTTAATTTGGAGTACAAGAGTTGCCTTGCTGTCATTAACTCAAGAAGCAAAACCAGCACCAGTAGTATTATGATGCACCTCTTTTTGCACAGTTTTGTGCTACTCATGTAATTCTAGTTGTGCAAGCCATGCCACTAGAAATCTCTCTTTGAGTGTTGCATTGTGTCAGCAATTACACAGGCACAGTAAAATCTATCACATGTACATTAAAATCTTGAGTACTCAGCAAAGCACCTAACTGAATTTGCTGCTTCAAAAATTTGCAAAGCACCTCATTGACCAGATTTTTGGTAAGTAAAAAAAACCTTTACCCTATGACAAGCATCACTTACTGCTACTTTGGCTGCAATGTGCTTTCAAGTTCAGAACATCACAAAATCCCAGGTTAAACAAAACTACTGAAGACATGATATTATTGACTTGCGCATGTACTTTAATTTTCATTTTTTTTCATTTATTAATCCTACGAATGTTCCTTTTGGACGTACTTTGATTCCTGTTGGTCATATTATGTTAGCTTGTTCTCTTTCAGCTGCAAAGACCCTGCTGAACAAATCGTAGATCGTTGCCATTGCCCTGAAGATGTGATTTCGCCTTTCTCATGCCATTTGTGTTTTGCCAACTTATACTCTTGTACTCAAAATTATTCAGCACATGGCAGCCAATGATAGAGCACTTGTAGCTTGTGTTTATACTGAACTCTGTTTGTGTTTGTACTGAACTATGTTTCTGTTTATACTGGCAAATTAGATGCAAAGCAGCAGAGTGTTGATTTGTGCTGATTTCCACACAAATTTCCAGGTCTTCAATTGCAAAGGGGGAGGAGCAGCAACAGAGGATCGTGAGGAGCGGAGAAGCGGATGGTCGAGAGGAGCGGAGCAGCAACAGAGGATCTATTCGAGATGGATGCACAGCGGGGACGGACCTGGGGCTCTCGGTTGGAGTGGAGGAAGGCGGCCGGCGAGGGAGCTGCGGCCGACGGGGACGGGAGCTGGGGCTCTCAATTGGAGCGGAGGAAGGCGGACGGTGAAGGAGCTGTGGCTGGTGGGGACGGACGCCGGAGTTGCGGCGGAGGATGTGGGAGCTGCGGACGGCCGAGGGAGGAGCTTGGTGGAGGGGAGGAGCGGAGGAAGACGCCGATCCCAGCGACAAGTCTTTTTCCAAATTGAGGGTACTTTGGTACTTTTCCTCCTTTTAAGCTAATGTTGGTTAGACTATCCACAGTGGGAGAGGTAATAACATCACACATATCTAGATAAAATAGATGATGTGACAAGTAATAAATAAAGAAAGAGAGGAAAGTGGTAACATAGCTAGTTACTAGTAGTCTCTACTCCTAATGGAGCAGTTGGTGAATAGTCTGCGCGGTTTATTTTCGCTGGGTTTTTTTCGTCATCCTCCCACCTCCGGTTTTTTTCGTCATCCTCCCACCTCCGTTAACTCGCAACCCTTCCGCAAAAAAAAAACGTGCCAAAAAAAACCCTACGATTCACGCATCTCACCCTCCCTCCTGCACGAGCATCAGCCGCCGCCAGTGCGTTGGCTGCCTCCTTCCCCCATCGCCGGCCACCTCTCGCCCCCCATAACCGGTCGGCACCACCCTTCCTCGCCGCCGGCGCCGCCGATTCCTCATCTTTTCTTCGTAGCCACAATCTTCCCTGGCGTCCGGGCTCCTCCTCCTCCTGCTCCGCCCGAACCATCGATCCCCACCTAGCCGGGGATGCCGGCGCGCGAGGACGACAGCAGCAGGAACGGCGGCGTGGAGGCCTTCCTGGCGTCGTGCGCGGTGTCTGGCTACGACGCGTACAACGCAGCCAGGGCCGTGCTCGAGCACCTCCAGGCCCCCGCCACGCGCGCCGAGGCGAGGCGCCTCCTCGGCGCCGTCCGTCGCCGCCTCGCCGACGACCCCGCCGCCGGGCAGGAGGAAAGCTTCCGCGCCTTCAACCTCCGCATCCACGACGTCGTCCTGCAAGGTCGGCCCCCCATCCTCCCCACTGCCTGTCAAATCGCCCGGATCACCCGGCGGCGGCTCAAGGGATGCTGCGATGAGGAGGACGACCGGAAGGCAGCCATGGAACGTTTGCGGATCCTGGAGGATTGCGTCGTGGTGGCCTACGACGGCTATGAGCATATCAACCATTTTCAATCAAATCTGCTATGTTCCACTGCTCCACCCCCTTTGCCACATCACTGGAAATTGCCTCGGTGAGCAAATCGTGCATGGTTAGCCCCCTCCACCTCCTCTCTACTGCCGGTGGTCATGATCAAAGCCATTATCCAAATGGTACTACAGCACTGAAATATACATCTTTATTGAGCTTTTGTACTGATGCGATCTAGAAATTGGGTCCATATGAAGTGTTCGATCCTTGTCCTGGTAGCATTGCCGTTATGTAGTAGTACTAATCATAGATCTGTTTTAACTAGGAACCATTACCGCGGACATATATGTATATATGAGATACATGATGCAAGTGATAGCTTTAATTTGGTTCATGTTTCATTCATTGCAGATACATAAGCCTTTGGCTGCAAAATTGAAATAAGGTTTTACAATTCCAAATTGACAAAGAGAGTGCAGAGAGGAGCGAGGTAGCAGCGGTGCCAGCCGTGGAAGAGGCGGGTAGGAGCGCCCGAGCTAGCGAGGGATAGAGCACCCCTCTGCTCGTCTTCCTCATCTCCTTGAGGGCGACCTAGGTGTTGCGGGTGCGAAGGCCTGGTCGCCGCTGCCATCGACGAACCACTCCATGCACGGATTGCCCTTCCCGACACCGACACAGCGACATGCCCTACCGCCTCTAGGAGGACCTCCACCTGGTTTGTTGCTCGTGTATCATCACCTGGTTTGTCCTACCTCCTGCCCCTGCAACGACAATGGCAGCTACAACTGATGGCTTGTCGGACGGGGAGAAGGACGACGAGGACGGACAGATGTTTAAAATTGTACTGGACCAACTCATCAGTTCAATTACTACAAGATGTACTCAATTACATCCTCTATTTTCATGAATTATACTGATGTTTTGATCATGTTTATGCATAGGTTTTCATGAATTATAATGATTTTTGATTGATGTCAAGGCAAGGTTGCTACAGACGCTGTCAGCAGAGCAGGGGCTCGCGCACATGGAGCCTGCATCGTCAGCCCTGCCGCGGCGAGCAGCGCCAACACAGTAACTAGGGAGTCCATGGCAATGAGCGCCAGGGGCGGGGGCTGAGGGCTGAGCCTAAGACTAGGCACGGGGACATCCTCCTTGGGGATGAGGAGAAAGAGGTAACAGCATGGTCGGGCCATGGAGGTGATAGCGGCCAGGAGGATGCAGCGGTGGGCTTCAGTAGCAGCAAACTTAACCCCGAGCATAAGCAGTGCTTTATTTCCATGGTTCAGGTATGCTTGTATTAATATTCTTGCATAAGAGATTTCAAACCTCTACCAGTTAGTTTGGACTGAATAACTCAAGTTAGTGTTAAGAGCAAGGATGGAAAACTCCTGGTGTTTCTACCTGCAAAACGTGCACTAGATAGTGGAGCACATAATACCACAGATTCAACTAGCCTCCTGAATCAACCGTGCTTTTCTTTTGTTGGCATATTGTAATGTTTCCTCAAGATGGTTGTTTTCCAGGATTATACTGCTCATCCATGCTTCTGATCCTTGACTTTCTAATCATTGTATAGTAGCATGAACATCTTCTTGGGGAAGTACAGTAGTATAAATGGATGTTTGAAGGTAAATAAGTATGAGTACAACATTCGCCATTTGTACGTAGAGCTTAAAGGATGACTTTCATACGTTCTTTTATCGACCCCAGTACCCTGCTACAGGTTCAGTACAAGAAGACTGACGGGAGGAACTGGGATAAGTGGTTTCAAGCGAAGCGGCATCCCAAAGTTCTCCAAGGCCGCGGCTACCATGTAGGACCAGACCTGTGTTCAGTTTAGGATTTCAGATCAGCTTTGTTGGTCGTTGATGGGTAAATTCCTCTCCTTGGTAGTGAAAACTATGTGAAGATAAATGAATAGTTATCACTTGGATTGGATGGGCATTCTGCATTGCAATTTTTTTCTATGGTTCTATTTTATTTACACAGATTTAGAGGCTTTTCCTCTTTTCCTCTATAGTTCTGTTTTATTTTCTTCTATTCTATTCAGTGATAGATAATTAGCTGCATTGCATGATACCATGACATATGTCCATCTTTAATTCTACAATTGGACATGACTAATGGAAGAGAAAGTATGGTGGTGTAATTTATACTTGTGATGGAATAATAGTTAACTATGGTCTCTCGAAACATTGACCACCTAAGTACAGGTCATGTAAGAATTCAAGCAAATTATTATAACAAAGTTTGCCTCCAGTCTGAATGTTAACCCAGCGAGGTTAATAACTTCCCTACCAAAATGTAAAAGTGTCTATATGCCTAAGTAGATTCTATTAATTGTGGCATCAAACACACTTCACTCCATCTAATACATCAAACAGAAGGTGAATATCGCTTCTCTTTCATTTCTTTGAACATGAATGGAGATGTGCATATCCAGATAACTTTTATTGTCCGCGTAGCTTGAATACAAATTTTATTACCTGTTCATCTTCTTAACTTTAACCAGTGGTATGGTTGTAGACCCGAAGCAAACTGTAGTTTCTTTATCTGGAAACCTCGGTGATGGATAGCCTGATTAGAGCTGTGTGGCACTGCAAAATGGCGAGGAAAGTAGTACAATAAAAGATTTTTGTGCCACCGAAATCTAAGCTTTTGTGTAAGTTATAGTAATCTTCATTCTATGTGTCATTAGTATCAACATGTTGAAAACAAATTTCTTTTTTTACTTAGTCCATGATGCTAGAGTCAACACGAGGTTAGAAGTTTCGCGATAGGGAAACTATCCAGACGTTGGCAACATTATTTGATAGCTGGCCTGCGATGGACAACGACATCTCATCGAGCAACATGGTAAGTAAAGTACTCCCTCCGTTTTTTTAGTCCGCATATAAGGTTTGGTCAATATCAACCTTTCTAGAGTTTGACTAACTTTATATTTAAAAATATAAACATTCACAATATGAAATCAATATTATCAGATGCACAATGAAACATATTATCATACCATATAGTTTTAGTATTGTAGATGTTCATATTTTTTATGTAAATTTGATCAAACGTTGTGTAGTTTGACTTTTACCAAATCTTATATGCGGAGTAAAAAGAAACGGAGGGAGTATTTTGTCTATTCTTATCATGGTTATTGTTGTTTCTAATAGCTTCACTTATAAATTTATCTTTCCTATGCATTCATTCTAACATACATCATGTACGTCATCGACAAGAGGCGCGTTGTCTATATATTATGGACCCTATTCAAACATCACAATCGTCAGAAGATAAAAATTTGAGGCATGCACTGAAAGTAAAAAGTTTTGCAAAGGATTTCAAAGAAGCACTCGAAATAAAGCTGTCATGTTGGAATTCCGGTATATCTAAATAGCAACGTTTATTTTCGTTTGGTATTCTAACGAGTATAGACGGGTAATGAATTCATAATAAAACATTTAATTTTGTTAACTATATTCTTTATATTATTAATTTAAAAAATTGTAGGAATGTATCTGGCTATTTTGTTTTTCAATTTATACTCCGATGGAATGGTAAAGAATTGGTAAGCCGGTTTTCGCGGTGAGTATTGTCCGTTACATGTTTTAAGACCTTCAGCGTGAAATTTTCATATTATTGTTTGTGCAGGATGGGTATGAGTTGAGGAAGCAGTTTTTATTATACTTGCTAAAACATCAAGGGAATGAAGCTAAAGGCAACTTTACTGATATTGTGAAAGAATTTCTTAAGTGCACCATCTAGATATTAATAGTTTTGTAATAGATGTTTAGTTGGAACATCGCTCAGTTTGTTACATGGATATGTCGTTAATTTTATTTTTGTTATCAATGTACATTGCAAAAATGGACTTCAATTATTAAATAATTGTGTCTGTGTTATATTATTTGTATGTGTGGAATTTAACATGTAACTCTTGCAAACCATTTCAAGAGCCCGTAGCAACGCACGGGCATTTTACTAGTATGAGTAACATCACACATATCAAGGCAAGATGTGTCTATAGCCTCATAAATGAAGTGTTGCATGTTACCACACATATGTTACTCCCCACTATAGAGGCATGTTAATAGTCTATATTACTACCCATTATGGCTAGTCTTAGTTCGTTAACTACGCCTGTGCCCTCTGCCGTATAAATTGTAACTAATAATGATGAATGCAGAGTGTGTTGCATTAAATCCGTCTTTATGAATGTACACGAATGAAAATAGTCGTGGCTAGGGAACTGCCAATAATTTGTCTTTCCAAAAAAGAATTCTGGAATCTGAGCCTGGCATGCAGAGAGCGTATCAAAGAACAATGAGAGTATGAGACACCTTTCCATCAAAATGAGCCTACTTTCCCCTGAGCGTGAGGACAATAGGCACATTCGTCATATCAACGCAAAGCGTGTCAGCCCGGCTACAGAATTTATGCAGATGTTTGATCAAACGAATTTAACATATTTTTGAAGCTTAATCAAGCAATTAAATATGTACTTATGTAGGTATACTTGAAAGCATAGGACTGATATAAATTAGCTTCTTGACATAAGAAAAAAATCTCGAGCATGCATTTAATTGTCTGCAAAGGGAGCGAAATCATTGATGGTGGGACATGTAGTACCAAGTGGTAAACCCTAAGAATGTAGAAGCAACACTGCATTTAAACGCCGAATCTAGCTTAGCAGTTTTAACAGCCGATCCATTCGTGGGCACTAAGCAAGATTTAGCAAACATTCACTCTTAAATTAGTAGCCAATGAGAAATTATCGAGAGTCTATTTTAAAAGACCAAGCTGAAGCAAGGAATCATCTGCATAACACTGTAGGAAAGTCATACCCTTCAAAGTGAGCTGGAGATTTAAGGTGGCCAATAACAAAACGATGATTAATCATGGTTTGGAGAAGATCCGACGCTACAAAAAAAAAAGGAGAGGGATCCCCCGGCCAAACCATGCTCTTTTGCTTTAAAGAAGGGTTCTGGAGATAACTGCAAACATTATGATAAATTGTTCTTCTCAAGCTTAATTTTGAAAAGACGTTTAATATAATTGAGCACTCGGCCATCCTCGAGAATTTGAAGCAAAGAATTTGATCGATGGGTTCAAAAGGGTATAAACAAAGTATTGGAAGAAAGGATCATATCAATCCAACAAAGTGTGCACGGCTTACTCTGATGCCCACCGGTCCCCAAACTGCCACCCCTCCACTATTCGCATGGAATCATGCACTTGGTAAGGTGAAACACTCGTTTGAAGGAGTACAAGTTGTATGTGCAAAAAATTAGATTGGAGGAATCTCTGGACTTGAGAAGGTGAAATTCCGGTCCTGGGTTGTCGAACGACAAACATACCACAGAATGATCCCTCTATCATCGTCGCCATGCTGCAGTGGGAGGAATGGTCCAACGGTGCTAGCGCTCCTGGTTGTTGGATTTCAGAGCCTTTGGTCGCAGCGGCAGAGCCATGAACAGTTCGTACGGTGTTGCCTCCAGTTAAAATTTGACATACACATAAGAGCAATATTAATAATTTATTATTATTATTAATAAATATTATTTTGGTGAGCCCCTGCTCCATAATTTATTGGTTGGAATTGTAAGACATGTTACTAATCTCACTGTATTATTAATTCTGGCCGATATGTTGGCCTTCATTATTGGCAGGGCCAAGCAGCATGGCCATGTAGAGGGGTTAGTTCCTCATCTAGTCGATGGAGGGGTATTCATTCTACAGTATGCTGATGACACTATCCTATTCATGAAAAATGACATGGCTAAGTCACATAATATGAAACTTATCTTATGTCTCTTCGAACAATTGTCTGGCTTAAAAATTAATTTTCATAAGAGCGAGTTGTTTTGCTTTGGGAAGGCCAAAGATGAGGAAAACACTTATAGACAATTGTTCAGATGTGAATTAGGTGTTTTACAATTCAGTTATTTGGGTATACCGATCCACCACCATTAGTTATCCAGTAAAGAATGGAAGTGTATTGAAGAACGAATTGAAAAAAAAACTTAGCTGCCGGAAGGGCAAGCTTATGTCATATGGAGGTCGGCTAGTCCTGATTAACTCGGTACTGACTAGTATGTCGATGTTTCTACTTTCGTTCTTCGAAATTTCGAAAGGGGTCCGGAAGCAACTTGATTTCTTTAGATCTCGTTTCTTCTGGCAGTCTGATGAGCCCAAGAGGAAATACCGTCTCGCGCGATGGGATATCCTTTGCCGACCTAAAGACCAAGGGGGTCTCGGTATTGAGAACTTAGAAATTGAGAATAAATGTCTTATGAGCAAATGACTATACAGGCTAGAGCCAGAGCCGGAGGGTATGTGGTCACAAATCCCGCGCAATAAGTATTTACACTCGAAAACACTAGCCCAGGTTACCATGAGACCGACTGACTCGCCATTCTGGAAGGGACTTATGAGAACGAAGGACTTGTTCTTTCGTAGGGTCAAATTCTAGGTTGGCAATGGGATGTCAACAAGATTTTGGGAGGATGCGTGGTTAGGAGAGACGCCCCTAGCCGTGCAATATCCCACCCTTTATAATATTGTGCAACGTAAGGAGGATTACGTAGGCACAATCTTTCAAACTATTCCCTTAAACATTCAGTTCAGACGTGTGTTAGTTGGTGAGAGATGGACTGCCTGGATGCATTTGGTTCGGAGACTGATAGAATTTCAACTCTCTGACCAGCCGGATTCGACACAATGAAAGTTAACTAAGAATGGGATTTTTACGGTGAAACCATTCTATATGGATTTGATTAATTCTGGCTCAATCTCAAGATCGTTGCACATCTGAAGGGTTAAGGTTCCGTTGCGTATTAAAATCTTTATGTGGTTTGTCCATAAGCAAGTGATACTCATAAAAGACAACTTATTCAAAAGGCGATGGGTAGGAAGTTCGTGGTGCTGTTTTTGTGATCATGATGAAACAATACAACACCTATTTCTTGAATGCCCACTTGCCAAGTTACTTTGGAGAACGATTCATATAGCTTTCAACGTTAATCCTCCGGTCAATATTGCGACGTTGTTTGGGACGTGGTTAGCTGGGGTTGAACAGATTACTGCGCCTTGTATTCGGATTGGAATATGTCCGCTATTATGGGCTATATGAAACTGCTGGAATGATATGATTTTTTACAGACAACACACTTTAACTTTCTTGCAGGTCATCTTCAGAGCTACAGCTTGGATCCGTACGTGGTCCTTACTCACTCCTATGAACTCCAGGAAGCCTTTGGTTACTGGGTGCAACCAATGGGAGATGGTAGATCGGGTTATATTCAACCGGTTCGGATGGCGCTCGCATAACAGGATAGGAGTCTAGGAAGCTTATCCTTCATATTACCGTATCGGTTGCCTTTGTCAGCATGTAATTTTCTTTTTTTTACTTTGCTCCGCTCCGTTTGCGAGCTGTAAGACTATTATGATGGTACTTCATGGATTTTTAATAAAATGGCTGCATGCATCAGCATGATGCAGAGGCCAGGGGCATGCCTCCATTTCCAAAAAAAATATTAATTCTGGAATTATTAACAACTTTTTTTCCTGATTATTGACGCACTCTGTCAAGCAGATGGCTGCACTTGCGGCGCTGTGTATAGAGCAATACCGGCCAAATATGAGCACCGTCGTCGAGGTTATAAGGAAAATTTCCCGCTAGACTGAACTGAAGTATCTGGAGTGTGAGGCATCGTCTTCTGTAGCAGTGGAATGAGCATTAGGGGTAAGTTGTACTGCCGCTCGTGTCCTTTCAGTGTAACTTGTAAAATTGAGTCCCTAGAACTGAATTACTCCAAGAGGCGGAGCTCTGTAATCAATCAATCCACTAACGGAGCAGAATCGAAATGTAGAAGCTGTTGGCGGGTTCATCGTTTCACAGCATGGTAGGGGTAGGGTTCGGCCGTCGCTTGGCCGCCGTTTTGCAGCTACGGTTGATCCAGCTCGGGGGCGAGGCTTGTACAGCATTGTGGCGCAGCTGACCGAGATGACGACGGATATCACTGGCCGGCCAGATCTCCAGCCAGGGAACACGACCCACCACGCGCGAGGTCCCTCCAACCCTACCAAACAGCATACGCTTAGCTCAGTGTTAGACTAATATGTCACGTATCGTGACATATCTCCTAATCCCCTAAATCGAGGAGTATCGATATTGTTGTGATCTCCTATTTATGGCTAGGATTGTAAATCTGTCTATATATTGACATGTAATGGAACAGCCCAAGTGTGACAAATATTCTCTAAATCTTTCATGGTATTAGCCTAAGAATCCTCTCGCTTCCGCTCCTCCAACCCTAGCGCCGCCAGCTTCTGCTCCCGCGCCGCCGGCCACCACCTCCCCCCCATGGCGCCCTCCGAGCCGGCTGCTCCTCACCCCAATGCCGCCCTTTGGACGCAGGCCACCGCCATCCCCAACGTCCGCTCTCTTGTCCCCATCGTCCTCGAGTTCAAGAGCGCTGTCTTCCCCAAGTGGAGGACCTTCTTCGACATCGCCGTCACCACCTACGCCCTTGAGGATCACCTCACCTCCGAGACGCCCTCCACCGACCCAACGTGGCTCCGCCTCGACGTCCTCGTGCTCCGCTGGCTCTATGGCTCCATGGCCATGGACATCGTCGAGCTCGTCATGCCTACCGACCCCGCCACCGCCACCGCGTACAAGGTCTGGACCGCCGTCGTCGCGCTCTTCAATGACAACCAAAAGAGCCGCGAGATTTATCTCGCCGAGGAGTTCCACAACATCAAGCAGGAGGATCGGTCCATCACCGAGTACCTTCACCTGCAGAAGACGGCGGTTGACGCCCTCGCCGAGGTCGGTGCGCCCGTCTTCGATCCCGAGCTCGTCATCAACGTCATCAAGGGCCTCCACGAGCGCTTGGACAGCGTCGCCGACATCGCCCCCCTCCTCACGTCGTTCCCTACCTTCCTCAACTTTCGCAACATGCTGCTGCTCCACGAGATGAAGGCCTCTCGGCGCTCCAACAACACCTCGGCCTCTGCTTTTTACGCCGCCAAAGGACCCGTCCCCGCTCCTCCCAGCGGCGGCGGCTCGTCCTCCGGAGGCGGTGGTGGTGCTCCTTCCGGTTTGGCCGGCGGCCGACCATGGCGGGCTCCTGCTCCCGCCCACAATCCTCATGCCACTGGCTATGGCAAGGGGAAGGGCAAGAACAAGGGATACAAGTCCGCCGGTGGCGCTCCTCCCATGCCAACTCCGTTCAATCCTTGGACAGGAGCCATCCAGATGTGACTCATGCAGTCCCGCCCCACCAACACTGGCGGCAACACCGGCGGCATCCTCGGACGGGCTCCGGGCCCCCGGGCTCACGCCTACATGGCCGCTCCACCGGCTGCTCCTAGCGCCTACTACGGCGGTTACGGCTCCATCCCATACGGTGCCGCGCTGCCCTACGCTGCACAACCAACACCGGCACCATCATGGGACACCGCTGCTCTCGCCCAACACTTCACCAACATGACATTGCAGCAGCCCGCTCCCGAGTGGGTCATGGACAGTGGCGCGACCGCCCACCTTTCCTCCGATGCCGGTATCTTATCCTCCCTTTCTCCTCATCCTATATATCGTCACGTGGTGGTCGGCGACGGTTCCACCGTTCCCGTCACTACATCCGGTCATTCTTCCCTTCCCTCTCTTTTTCCTAACAGACCCCTTCACTTACGCCATGTCTTAGTAACACCTAGCATTATCAAAAATCTTATTTCCGTTCGTCAATTCACTACTGATAATCATTGCATCGTCGCTTTTGACCCGTTTGGTTTCTCTGTGAAGGACCTTCATTCCCGGCGCGAGATCCTTCGGTGCAATAGTACGGGGGAGCTCTACACTTCACATGCCCTCCGCCTCCTCACGCCCTCGCCACGCTCACCGCCCCTCACGACGTGTGGCACCGTCGTCTTGGTCATCCCGGCCATGATGCTTACCGTCGCTGAAGGAAATATGCCCTAGAGGCAATAATAAAGTTATTATTTATTTCCTTATAAACATGATAAAGGTTTATTATTCATGCTAGAATTGTATTAACCGGAAACATAATACATGTGTGAATACATAGACAAACAAAGTGTCACTAGTATGCCTCTACTTCACTAGCTCGTTAATCAAAGATGGTTATGTTTCCTAACCATGAACAATGAGTTGTTATTTGATTAACGAGGTCACATCATTAGTTGAATGATCTGATTGACATGACCCATTCCATTAGCTTAGCACCCGATCGTTCAGTATGTTGCTATTGCTTTCTTCATGACTTATACATGTTCCTATAACTATGAGATTATGCAACTCCCGTTTGCCGGAGGAACACTTTGGGTGCTACCAAACGTCACAACATAACTGGGTGATTATAAAGGAGCATTATAGGTGTCTCCAAAGGTAGATGTTGGGTTGGCGTATTTCGAGATTAGGATTTGTCACTCCGATTGTCGGAGAGGTATCTCTGGGCCCTCTCGGTAATGCACATCACTTAAAGCCTTGCAAGGATTGCAACTAAATGAGTTAGTTGCGGGATGATGTATTACAGAATGAGTAAAGAGACTTGCAGGTAACGAGATTGAACTAGGTATTGGAATACCGACGATCGAATCTCGGGCAAGTAACATACCGATGACAAAGGGAACAACGTATGATGTTATGCGGTCTGACCGATAAAGATCTTCGTAGAATATGTAGGAGCCAATATGGGCATCCAGGTCCCGCTATTGGTTATTGACCGGAGACGTGTCTCGGTCATGTCTACATTGTTCTCGAACCCGTAGGGTCCGCACGCTTAAGGTTACGATGACAGTTATATTATGAGTTTATGCATTTTGATGTACCGAAGGTTGTTCGGAGTCCCGGATGTGATCACGGACATGACGAGGAGTCTCGAAATGGTCGAGGCATAAAGATTGATATATTGGAAGCCTATGTTTGGATATCGGAAGTGTTCCGGGTGAAATCGGGATTTTACCAGAGTACCGGGAAGGTTACCGGAACCCCCCGGGAGCTAAATGGGCCATCATGGGCCTTAGTGGAAAAGAGAAGAGGCATCCCTACATGGTCTGTGCGCCTCCCCCTTCCCCTAGTCCTATTAGGACTAGGAGAGGTGGCCGGCCCCCTTTCTCTCTTTTCCCCCTCCGCGAGTCCTATTCCAACTAGGATTGGGGGGGAATCCTACTCCCAGAGGGAGTAGGACTCTCCTGGCGCACCCCTTGTGGCCGGCCAGACTTCCCCCCCCTTTGGTCCTTTATATACTGAGGTAGAGGCACCCTAGAACACACAAGTTGATCCATGTGATCTATTCCTTAGCCGTGTGCGGTGCCCCCTGCCACCATACCCTCGATAATACTGTAGCGGAGTTTAGGCGAAGCCCTGCTGCTGTAGTGCATCAAGATCGTCACCACGCCATCGTGCTGACGGAACTCTTCCCCGACACTTTGCTGGATCGGAGTCCGGGGATCGTCATCGAGATGAACGTGTGCTCGAACTCGGAGGTGTCGTAGTTTCGGTGCTTGATCGGTTGGATCGTGAAGACGTACGACTACTTCCTCTACGTTGTGTCAGCGCTTCCGCAGTCGGTCTGCGTTGGGTACGTAGACAACACTCTCCCCTCTCGTTGCTATGCATCACATGATCTTGCGTGTGCGTAGGAAATTTTTTGAAATTACTACGAAACCCAACAGTGGCATCCGAGCCTAGGTTATTTATGTTGATGTTATATGCACGAGTAGAACACAAGTGAGTTGTGGGCGATATATGTCATACTGCCTACCAGCATGTCATACTTTGGTTTGGCGGCATTGTTGGACGAGACGACCCGGACCAACATTACGCGTACGCTTACGCGAGACCGGTTCCCCCGACGTGCTTTGCACATAGGTGGCTTGCGGGCGACTGTCTCTCCAACTTTAGTTGAACCAAGTATGGCTATGCCCGGTCCTTGCGAAGGTTAAAATGGAGTCTATTTGACAAACTATCGTTGTGGTTTTGATGCGTAGGTGAGATTGGTTCTTGCTTAAGCCCGTAGCAGCCACGTAAAACTTGCAACAACAAAGTAGAGGACGTCTAACTTGTTTTTGCAGGGCATGTTGTGATGTGATATGGTCAAGACATGATGCTGAATTTTATTGTATGAGATGATCATGTTTTGTAACCGAGTTATAGGCAACTGGCAGGAGCCTTATAGTTGTCGTTTTATTGTATGCAATGAAATCACGATGTAATGCTTTACTAAGCGGTAGTGATAGTCGTGGAAGCATAAGCTTGGCGAGACGACAACGATGCTACGATGGAGATCAAGGTGTCACGCCGGTGACGATGGTGATCACGACGGTGCTTCGGAGATGGAGATCACAAGCACAAGATGATGATGGCCATATCATATCACTTATATTGATTGCATGTGATGTTTATCCTTTTATGCATCTTATCTTGCTTTGATTGACGGTAGCATTATAATATGATCTCTCACTAAATTATCAAGAAGTGTTCTCCCTGAGTATGCACCGTTGCGAAAGTTCTTTGTGCTGACACACCACGTGATGATCGGGTGTGATAGGTTCTACGTTCAAATACAACGGGTGCAAAACAGTTGCACACGCGGAATACTCAGGTTATACTTGACGAGCCAAGCATATCCAGATATGGCCTCGGAACACGGAGACCGAAAGGTCGAGCGTGAATCATATAGTAGATATGATCAACATAACGATGTTCACCATTGAAAACTACTCCATCTCATGTGATGATCGGTTATGGTTTAGTTGATTTGGATCACGTAATCACTTAGAGGATTAGAGGGATGTCTATCTAAGTGGGAGTTCTTTAATTAACTTGATTAACTGAACTTAAATTTATCATGAAACTTAGTACCTGATTAGTATCTTGCTTGTTTATGTTTGATTGTAGATAGATGGCTCGTGCTGTTGTTCCGTTGAATTTTAATGCGTTCCTTGAGAAAGCAAAGTTGAAAGATGATGGTAGCAATTAAACGGACTGGGTCCGTAACTTGAGGATTATCCTCATTGCTGCACAGAAGAATTATGTCCTGGAAGCACCGCTGGGTGCCAGGCCTGCTGCAGGAGCAACGCCGGATGTTATGAACGTCTGGCAGAGCAAAGCTGATGACTACTCGATAGTTCAGTGTGCCATGCTTTACGGCTTAGAATCGGGACTTCAACGACGTTGTGAACATCATGGAGCATATGAGATTTTCCAGGAGTTGAAGTTAATATTTCAAGCAAATGCCCGAATTGAGAGATATGAAGTCTCCAATAAGTTCTATAGCTGCAAGATGGAGGAGAATAGTTCTCTCAGTGAGCATATACTCAAAATGTCTGGGTATAATAATCACTTGATTCAATTGGGAGTTAATCTTCCAGATGATTGCGTCATTGACAGAATTCTCCAATCACTGCCACCAAGCTACAAGAGCTTCGTGATGAACTATAATATGCAAGGGATGAACAAGACTATTCCCGAGCTCTTCGCGATGCTGAAAGCTGCGGAGGTAGAAATCAAGAAGGAGCATCAAGTGTTGATGGTCAACAAGACCACTAGTTTCAAGAAAAAGGGCAAAGGGAAGAAGAAGGGGAACTTCAAAAAGAGCGGCAAGCAAGTTTCTACTCAAGAGAAGAAACCCAAACCTGGACCTAAGCCTGAAACTGAGTGCTTCTGTTGCAAGCAGACTGGTCACTGGAAGCGGAACTGCCCCAAGTATTTGGCGGATAAGAAGGATGGCAAGGTGAACAAAGGTATATGTGATATACATGTTATTGATGTGTACCTTACTAATGCTCGCAGTAGCACCTGGGTATTTGATACTGGTTCAGTTGCTAATATTTGCAACTCGAAACAGGGACTACGGATCAAGCGAAGATTGGTTAAGGACGAGGTGACGATGCACGTGGGAAACGGTTCCAAAGTCGATGTGATCGCAGTCGGCACGCTACCTCTACATCTACCTTCGGGATTAGTATTAGACCTAAATAATTGTTATTTGGTGCCAGCGTTAAGCATGAACATTATATCTGGATCCTGTTTGATGCGAGACGGTTATTCATTTAAATCAGAGAATAATGGTTGTTCTATTTATATGAGTAATATCTTTTATGGTCATGCACCCTTGAAGAGTGGTCTATTCTTGTTGAATCTCGATAGTAGTAACACACATATTTATAATGTTGAAGCCAAAAGATGCAGAGTTGATAATGAGAGTGCAACTTATTTGTGGCACTGCCGTTTAGGTCATATCGGTGTAAAGCGCATGAAGAAACTCCATTCTGATGGACTTTTGGAACCACTTGATTATGAATCACTTGGTACTTGCGAACCGTGCCTCATGGGCAAGATGACCAAAACACCGTTCTCCGGTACTATGGAGAGAGCAACAGATTTGTTGGAAATCATACATATAGATGTATGTGGTCCGATGAATATTGAGGCTCGTGGCGGATATCGTTATTTTCTCACCTTCACAGATGACTTAAGCAGATATGGATATATCTACTTAATGAAACATAAGTCTGAAACATTTGAAAAGTTCAAAGAATTTCAGAGTGAAGTTGAAAATCATCATAACAAGAAAATAAAGTTTCTACAATCTGATCGTGGAGGAGAATATTTGAGTTACGAGTTTGGTGTACATTTGAAAAATTGTGGAATAGTTTCGCAACTCACGCCACCCGGAACACCGCAGCGTAATGGTGTGTCCGGACGTCGTAATCGTACTTTACTGGATATGGTGCGACCTATGATGTCTCTTACTGATTTACCGCTATCGTTTTGGGGATACGCTCTAGAGACGGCCGCATTCACGATAAATAGGGCACCATCAAAATCCGTTGAGACGACACCTGAACTGTGGTTTGGCAAGAAACCAAAGTTGTCGTTTCTAAAAGTTTGGGGCTGCGATGCTTATGTGAAAAAGCTTCAACCTGATAAGCTCAAACCCAAATCGGGGAAATGTGTCTTCATAGGATATCCAAAGGAAACTATTGGATACACCTTCTATCACAGATCCGAAGGCAAGACTTTTGTAGCTAAATTCGAGAACTTTCTGGAGAAGGAGTTTCTCTCGAAAGAAGTGAGTGGGAGGAAAGTAGAACTTGGCGAGGTAACTGTACCTGCTCCCTTACTGGAAAGTAGTACATCACAGAAAATTGTTCAAGTGACACCTACACCAGTTAGTGAGGAAGTTAATGATAATGATCATGAAACTTCAGATCAAGATACTACTGAACCTCGTAGATCAACCAGAGTGAGATCCGTGCCAGAGTGGTACGGTAATCCTGTTCTGGAAGTCATGCTACTAGATCATGATGAACCTACGAACTATGAAGAAGCGATGGTGAGCCCAGATTCCGCAAAATGGCTTGAAGCCATGAAATCTGAGATGTGATCCATGTATGAGAATAAAGTATGGACTTCGGTTGACTTGCCCGATGATCGGCAAGCAATTGAGAATAAATGGATCTTCAAGAAGAAGACTGACGCTGACGGTAATATTACTTTCTACAAAGCTCGACTTGTCGCGAAAGGTTTTCGGCAAGTTCAAGGGATTGACTACGATGAGACCTTCTCACCCGTAGCGATGCTTAAGTCTGTCCGAATCATGTTAGCAATTGCCGCATTTTATGATTATGAAATTTGGCAGATGGATGTCAAAACTGCATTCCTGAATGGATTTCTGGAAGAAGAGTTGTATATGATGCAATCAGAAGGTTTTGTCGATCCAAAGGGAGCTAACAAAGTGTGCAAGCTCCAGCGATCCATTTATGGACTGGTGCAAGCCTCTCGGAGTTGGAATAAACGTTTTGATAGTGTGATCAAAGCATTTGGTTTTATACAGACTTTTGGAGAAGCCTGTATTTACAAGAAAGTGAGTGGGAGCTCTGTAGCATTTCTGATATTATATGTGGATGACATATTGTTAATTGGAAATGATATAGAATTTCTGGATAGCATAAAGGGATACTTGAATAAGAATTTTTCAATGAAAGACCTCGGTGAAGCTGCTTACATATTAGGCATTAAGATCTATAGAGATAGATCAAGACGCTTAATTGGACTTTCACAAACAACATACCTTGACAAAATTTTGAAGAAGTTCAAAATGGATCAAGCAAAGAAAGGATTCTTGCCTGTGTTACAAGGTGTGAAGTTGAGTAAGACTCAATGCCCGACCACTGCAGAAGATAGAGAGAATATGGAAGATGTTCCCTATGCATCAGCAATAGGATCTATCATGTATGCAATGCTGTGTACCAGACCTGATGTGTGCCTTGCTATAAGTCTGGCAGGGAGGTACCAAAGTAATCTAGGAGTGGATCACTGGACAGCGGTCAAGAACATCCTGAAATACCTGAAAAGGACTAAGGATATGCTTCTCGTATATGGAGGTGACAAAGAGCTCGTCGTAAAAGGTTACGTTGATGCAAGCTTTGACACTGATCCGGACGATTCTAAATCGCAAACCGGATACATGTTTACATTAAACGGTGGAGCTGTCAGTTGGTGCAGTTCTAAACAAAGCGTCGTAGCGGGATCTACATGTGAAGCAGAGTACATAGCTGCTTCGGAAGCAGCGAACAAAGGAGTCTGGATGAAGGAGTTCATATCCGATCTCGGTGTCATACCTAGTGCATCGGGTCCAATGAAAATCTTTTGTGACAATACTGGTGCAATTGCCTTGGCAAAGGAATCCAGATTTCACAAGAGAACCAAGCACATCAAGAGACGCTTCAATTCCATTCGGGATCTAGTCCAGGTGGGAGACATAGAGATTTGCAAGATACATACGGATCTGAATGTTGCAGACCCATTGACTAAGCCTCTTCCACGAGCAAAACATGATCAGCACCAAGGCTCCATGGGTGTTAGAATCACTACAGTGTGATCTAGATTATTGACTCTAGTGCAAGTGGGAGACTGAAGGAAATATGCCCTAGAGGCAATAATAAAGTTATTATTTATTTCCTTATAATCATGATAAAGGTTTATTATTCATGCTAGAATTGTATTAACCGGAAACATAATACATGTGTGAATACATAGACAAACAAAGTGTCACTAGTATGCCTCTACTTGACTAGCTCGTTAATCAAAGATGGTTATGTTTCCTAACCATGAACAATGAGTTGTTATTTGATTAACGAGGTCACATCATTAGTTGAATGATCTAATTGACATGACCCATTCCATTAGCTTAGCACCTGATCGTTTAGTATGTTGCTACTGCTTTCTTCATGACTTATACATGTTCCTATAACTATGAGATTATGCAACTCCCGTTTGCCGGAGGAACACTTTGGGTGCTACCAAACGTCACAACGTAACTGGGTGATTATAAAGGAGCATTACAGGTGTCTCCAAAGGTAGATGTTGGGTTGGCGTATTTCGAGATTAGGATTTGTCACTCCGATTGTCGGAGAGGTATCTCTGGGCCCTCTCGGTAATGCACATCACTTAAAGCCTTGCAAGCATTGCAACTAAATGAGTTAGTTGCGGGATGATGTATTACAGAACGAGTAAAGAGACTTGCAGGTAACGAGATTGAACTAGGTATTGGAATACCGACGATCGAATCTCGGGCAAGTAACATACCGATGACAAAGGGAACAACGTATGTTGTTATGCGGTCTGACCGATAAAGATCTTCGTAGAATATGTAGGAGCCAATATGGGCATCCAGGTCCCGCTATTGGTTATTGACCGGAGACGTGTCTCGGTCATGTCTACATTGTTCTCGAACCCGTAGGATCCGCACGCTTAAGGTTACGATGACAGTTATATTATGAGCTTATGCATTTTGATGTACCGAAGGTTGTTCCGAGTCACGAATGTGATCACGTACATGATGAGGAGTCTCGAAATGGTCGAGACGTAAAGATTGATATATTGGAAGCCTATGTTTGGATATCGGAAGTGTTCCGGGTGAAATCGGGATTTTACCGGAGTACCGGGAAGGTTACCGGAACCCCCCGGGAGCTAAATGGGCCATCATGGGCCTTAGTGGAAAAGAGAAGAGGCAGCCCTACATGGGTTGTGCGCCTCCCCCTTCCCCTAGTCCTATTAGGACTAGGAGAGGTGGCCGGCCCCCTCTCTCTCTTTTCCCCCTCCGCGAGTCCTATTCCAACT
>NC_041390.1:11453152-11478396 GCF_002162155.2 Triticum dicoccoides
ATCCTACTCCCAGAGGGAGTAGGACTCTCCTGGCGCACCCCTTGTGGCCGGCCAGCCTTCCCCCCCTTTGGTCCTTTATATACTGAGGTAGAGGCACCCTAAAACACACAAGTTGATCCACGTGATCTATTCCTTAGCCGTGTGCGGTGCCCCCTGCCACCATAGCCCTCGATAATACTGTAGCGGAGTTTAGGCGAAGCCCTGCTGCTGTAGTGCATCAAGATCGTCACCACACCTCGTGCTGACGGAACTCTTCCCCGACACTTTGCTGGATCGGAGTCTGGGGATCGTCATCGAGCTGAACGTGTGCTCGAACTCGGAGGTGCCGTAGTTTCGGTGCTTGATCGGTTGGATCGTGAAGACGTACGACTACTTCATCTATGTTGTGTCAGCGCTTCCGCAGTCGGTCTGCGTTGGGTAAGTAGAAAACACTCTCCCCTGTCGTTGCTATGCATCACATGATCTTGCGTGTGCGTAGGAATTTTTTTGAAATTACTACGAAACCCAACAGTCGCCTCTCGCAGCATATTTCCCTCCCTTGTATTAGACAAATAAATCACTCCACTTTATGTCATGCTTGTCAACTAGGACATCATGTACGTTTGCCTTTTTCTGCTTCTACTACTCGTACCACTCGTCCATTCGAGTTAGTGCATTGTGATCTTTGGACTTCACCAATCTTGGGTGTTTCTAGAAATAAATATTTTTTTAGTCATTCTTGATGATTTCACACATTTTCTATGAACCGTTCTGCTTCGCCAAAAATCTGATGCGTACGCTTCGCTCTCCGCTTTTCGCGCGTTCGCTCATACTCAGTTTGGCTTACCTCTCGTGTCCATACAATGTGACAATGGTCGTGAGTTCGACAACAACAAACTCCACTCTCTTGCTGCCACGCACGGTATTCATATTCGTTTTTCTTGCCCATGCACATCCCAACAAAACGGTAAAGCTGAACGCATTATTTGCACTGTCAATGACATTGTGCGTTCTCTCTTATTTCAGGCTAGCTTACCTTCTCGTTTTTGTGCCGAAGCACTTCACGCCGCCACTCACGTTCTTAACCATCTTCCCACCAAAACCATTGCGGCTCCCTCTCCATACTTTGCCCTTCACGGCAACCATCCCGATTACTCATCACTACGCGTCTTCGGCTGCCTATGCTATCCCAATACCGCCTCCACCATGCCACATAAACTGTCGCCGCGTTCGAGTGCTTGCGTTTTTTGGGCTATTCCTCTCATCATAAGGGATATCGGTGCATGGACCTCACTACCCACCGCATCATCATCTCCCGTCACATCGTCTTCGATGAGATGACCTTTCCATTTTCCTCCCTACAGCCCACCACCGCAGCCACATACGATTTCCTCGCCGACGATGACACACTACCCATAGTAGTCCCGCCTCTTCCGATCGCCACTCCTACCCCTACCCCGCCACCCACCCCACCACCCACCCCTCCATCACCACCCACACCACCCTCACCACCCGCCCCTCCCTCACTGGGTGCCCCTCCCGAACCAGGCGCCCCACCCACTCATCGCACGCGCAGCACCTCCGGCATCCACAAGGGCCCTCGCGAGCGGCTTAACCTGCATGTTTCATCTGTCAGTAGGTACTCGTCGGTTCCCACCTCCGCCCGTGCAGCTCTCAAGGATCCCAACTGGCTCGATGCTATGACTACGGAGTACCGCGCTCTCCTCAGCAGCAACACTTGGGATCTTGTGCCCCCTCCTCGGGATGCTAACATCGTCTCCGGCAAGTGGGTTTTTCACCACAAGCTCAAGCCCGATGGCTCCCTCGATCGCTACAAAGCTCGCTGGGTGCTTCGGGGTTTCTCTCAGGAGCCCGGTGTCGACTTCGACGAGACATTCAGCCTGGTTGTCAAACTGGCCACCGTGCATGTCATCCTCTCCATCGCGCTCTCTTAATTGGGAGACTCGTCAGCTCGACGTCAAGAACGCCTTTCTACATGGAACTCTTGTTGAGGTCGTCTACTATCGTCAACCCACCGGCTTCATCGACTCCACTCGCCCCGAGCACGTCTGTCGGCTGAACCGTTCTCTATACGGTCTCAAGCAGGCTCCCCGTGCGTGGTACCAGCGCTTCGCGACTTTCATCACTTCGACCGGCTTCGTGTGCTCCCGCTCGAACACCTCGTTGTTTGTTCTACAGTGTGCGGAAGGCACGGCCTTCCTCCTGCTCTACGTGGACGACATCGTCCTCACCGCCTCCTCGACCCGCTTGTTGGACAGGATCACGGCCTCTCTCCGAGCAGAGTTCGCCATGACGGACATGGGCAGCCTTCACTACTTCCTCGGCATCGCGGTCACCCGCGACTCCTCTGGCATGCATCTTTCGCAAGCTAAGTACGCCGCGGAGATTCTGGACAGGGCCGGCATGACTGCCTGCAAGTCGGCCTCGACACCGGTTGACACCTCGCCGAAGCTCGGCGCTACTGCCGGCTCTTCCGTGGCCGATCCCACGGAGTACCGGAGTCTTACTGGAGCTCTCCAGTACCTCACCTTTACGCGCCCTGACATCGCGTACGCCGTTCAGCAGGTTTGTCTTCATATGCATGACCCGCGTGAGCAGCACCTCGCGGCCATCAAGCGCATCTTGCGCTATGTCAAGGGCACGCTCTCTCATGGCCTTCAGCTCTACTCGACTTCACCGGACTCCATGATTGCCTACACCGACGCCGACTGGGCCGGCTGCCCTGACACTCGGCGCTCCATGTCAGGCTTCTGTGTCTACCTCGGAGATAATCTCGTCTCTTGGTCCTCCAAGCGACAACACACGGTCTCGCGCTGAAGCCGAGTACCGCGCCGTGGCCAACGCCGTGGCTGAGGCGAGTTGGCTTCGGCAACTTCTCCAGGAGCTTCATCGACCATCTCCTCCTGCGACGATCGTCTTCTGCGACAACGTCAGCGCCGTCTACATGTCCATGAACCCCGTCTAGCATCAGCGTACCAAACACATCGAGATTGATCTCCACTTCGTTCGCGATCGTGTTGCCATGGGTCAGGTCCGTGTGCTGCATGTTCCCTTGTCACGCCAGTTCGCTGACATCTTGACGAAGGGCCTCCTGTCGCCGTTTGTTTCTGGATTTTCGGTCCAGTCTCAACGTCCGCTGTCCTCCCGTTGTGACTGCGGGGGAGTGTTAGACTAATATGTCACGTATCGTGACATATCTCCTAATCCCCTAAATCGAGGAGTATCGATATTGTTGTGATCTCCCATTTATGGTTAGGATTGTAAATCTGTCTATATATTGACATGCAATGGAAAAGCCCAAGTGTGGCAAATATTCTCTAAATCTTTCACTCAGGCCCAATTTGAACAAGGCTGAAACACCCCAACTTTTCCCTTTAATGCCCATCGAGCCCATTTGCAAGAAAGAGTATAGTAGGTCTTTTTATCCTTGTGTACAAAAAAGGTCCTTTTTTCCTTCAAAAGGATGGCCATGGCAGACACAGTTGTTCTGATCCAGAGCTTATATGAGTTTGGGTGAACAGTACAATAAAAAAAGTGTGGCATGAAACCCTTGTAAAGCAGGTGGGTGTGAAGGATTTTCCGGTTAGAGTAAGACATTGTATTCCCACATTTAGTGCATGGACAACACATAAAACCATTCTGCTTGTTTGCCTCAACCGCTTCGAGAAACTCATGCACGCCCTTAATGTACTCGGGGGTGTGTCTGTCACCGTACATCCATTGCCGGTTCATCTACGTGCATTATATATAATTAAGTGTGTCAAAAAGCATTACAGAACATCATGAATAGATAATTGAGTGACCAAATTAATAGAAGTTCATCATCACATTAAAACCAAAGTACATACATAGTTCTCATCTAACAACATATAGCTCTCCAGAGCATCTAATTAATTAAACCATACATTGAAACTATGTAAAACATTGCAATGCGAAAACAAATGTGATCATAATCGCAACCAAGGTAACAATTGATTCAACGACATAATGATACCAAGCCTCGGTATGAATGGCATATTTTCTAATCTTCCTCATCTTCAAGCGCATTGCATCCATCTTGATCTTGTGATCATCGACGACATCTGCAACATGCAACTCCAATATCATCTTCTCCTCCTCAATTTTTTTTTTATTTTTTCCTTCAAGAAATTGTTTTCTTCTTCAACTAAATTTAACCTCTCGACAATAGGGTCGGTTGAAATTTCCGGTTCACATACCTCCTAGATAAATAAAATCTATGTCACGTTGGTCGGCATAATTTTCATAAAGAATAAATGAACCAATAGTTATAAAGATAATATATACCACATCCGAATCATAGACAGGACGAGGGCCGACGGGGGCGGATACCAAAACCATCGCACTATATAAGATGCAATAATAAAAGTAAGAAAATAATACAAGTATCTATCTAGACATACAAGTAAGAATCTTTTTCCTTTCAGAAAGAAGATAAGAACAAGAGGCTCACCACGGTGGTGTCGGCAATGAGATCGGCGCGGGTGATCGACGGCGGTGAAGACGGGGACGGGGCGTGACGGACCGCTAGACCTAGACAAATATTGAGGAAAATGGAGCTTGGAGAGGAGAAAGCTTAAGTAGTGTGGCTCGGGCATTCCATCGAACACCTTGTGTGCATAGGAGGTGAGCTAGAGCACCACCAAGCCCTCTCCCCCTCGGTGGCCAGAAAAAATAAAGCAGTGTGCTCTGCTCTTACGCGAGGGGGTATATATAGGCACCTCATTGGTCCCGGTTGGTGGCATGAACCGGGACTAAAGGGCAGCCTTTGGTCTCGGTTCAAGCCACCAACCGGGACCAATGGTGGTGGGCCAGGAGCGAGGCCCATTGGTCCTGGTTCGTCCCACCAACCGGGACCAAAAGGTCCAGACGAACCGGGACCAATGGCCCACGTGGCCCGGCCGGCCCCCTGGGCTCACAAACTGGGTCCAATGCCCCCATGGGTCCCTGTTCTGGACTGAACCGGGACTAATGGGCTGACCCGGCCTGAACCTTTGCCCCCTGCTACCTCTTGAGCTTGCGTTGGATTTCCCCGAAGAGGCACTACAAGAAATATGTCAACTTATGACCACCACTATTGGTCACTGAATGGTCACAAATTTCCATTTATGACCTTTTTGTGACCAAAAACATAAGGTCAAAAGCTGGGCGTCGTAAACTGACTATAGCGGCCTTTAACAAAAGGTCGTTGATCCTATGACCTTCTGTTTTGGTCGCTAGCTCTCTCTCCAGGCCATGTCGGATCCGACGTGGCAATCTGACGTGGCAAAATTGCGACCAATTGAAAAGGTCGTTGATAAGATTCAGCCCGGTCCAATTCGGTGTCTATATGGGCCAAGCCCAACAATTCAGCCCATTTAATGTTATTTTTCTTTTTAATTCTAGTCAGATACATGGGCCTGGCCCAACAATTCAACATTTTTATTTTCTGGGGCATTACTATTAATTTTCTATTTTTAGCCATATTATTTTTGTGCTGGTCCCACTGGTCAGATTGGTCCCACTTGTCATGCTGATATCACAATTGCACCCACACGTCAGAAATTGGAAAATTTGTCAAACAATTCTCATAAATATGTCCCCCTGGTCAGGTTTCCATTTCATAGTATTGAAAAGGAGCCAATAAGGCATCATATTTTATACAACAGCCAAGCAAAGTACATTACAATCATACATAGTACAGATCTGGTTTTCAGCTATAAAATACAACTAAATATACACATAACTAGCTCCAGTGGGCTAAAACGCATTGCTGGGTGTGGTTTTTCTTCGGGGTTCTTCTTCGTAGAGCTCCTGTGCATCTGCAAATAAATAAATTATGGAAAGTTAGAAACATAATAAAGTGACAAGGTCAAGATAGGCACAAGCAGCACATGAAAGGAAGGACATAAATGTTAATCTAATCTTGTTCTCTCTCATTGGATCCAACGAGAAAACAGGATAATTGTGGTTGAACATATGCAAATATCTGAATACTATGTCATAGCAAAAGAATGACTAGTCGTCCACTGCCAATCAATTTCGGCATGGGAAACAATCACCAATGATCTACAGAAAATTCTGATCGCATGTGTACATGTCCATGCAGTTAAACTGAATTGAGACAAAGAGTAAACACCAATTCAGATTCATCTCCCTGAAGGAAGTCAGAACAAGAACAGCTGCTCAAATTCAGAAGTTTCAACATAGGAACAGAACCAAATTGGACACCTTTAATAGGAAAAACAGAAGAGAGGTAAACACATACCCACATTGTTATATATAGTTGTGCTAGGGAATTTTAAAAACATAATCAAATGCAAATAGGAAGAACACCAAGACTGGATTCTGTATGAAGATAAACTACAGCCAAAGGAAGGGTAACAGATAAAGAAAAAATTCTGACACAAAAGGTAAGCTCATTGTGCATTTTATTTTTCAATGTGATACACAATAAGCATAAATAACCACCAAAATCTGTCAATACCGATCATTAACTAGACACGTTCCAACATAAAGGAAAAGCAATTATAGAGGTGTGACTTCAGGTACACAAACATAGCAAGGCCATAGCAGCCATGCAATCACTTAACTACAACGATTCTTCCTACTATTGGCATTCTTAGAAGTGAAAGCTTCTGCTAACTAGTCTATTACTTCATAGTGTGATGGCATGTAAATATATTTAGTAAAATATATATATTAGTAGGTATGTAGGACAACAGCATGCATTGCCCTTATCACGCAAGAAGAGGCTCCCAATGTATCTACCAGCAGGAATCTTAAAACACATCCATCAACTCTTTTCATTATCTTGGCCAAGTTAATACTCGCTCAAAATAATACAGCACATCAACTAAACGACCTCAGGCATTGTGGATTCTGAGTCCAGCGACGAATGAACAGGCAAGTTTCGTATATACCGAGGTTCTTGTCGAGGGTACGGGTGAACTAGTGGAGTGCCAGGGCACCTTGAGGCGCTGCTTGAGGATGCGGCGCTGGCGCTGGATGCGCACGACCTCGGGCCACTTGACGAACCAGTGGAGGTCCTTCTTGGGCCTTCTTGTGCGGCAGGGCGCCACCGATTCCAAACTGCTTCGGCCTCTTCTCGAACAGCGGGTTCACCACCTTGTACTGCAACCACACACCAACGCAACCCAGTCAGAACACACGCGCCGGGACCGGGAGACTCCAAGCAGGAGCAGAGGAGTGGGTGCAGCACCGCCGCCTTCTTCTTCGCAACACCGGCGCCTTGCCGCCTCGCTTCGGGGCCTGCACCATTCACAAGATGGTGAGGAGGGCAGGGCCTCGCACCGGCGCCATGGGCTGCTCGGCCGCCTCCGGCTGCTGGCGCTTCCCCATGGCCGGGAGCTGCACCTTGGGGGATCGGCGGAACCCTGGCCCAGCAACGGAGATGGTGAGGAGGGGAGGACCTGTCAAAAAGGAACACGAGACAAGGTGAGGTGAGGAGGAGATGGTGCACGAAGAAGGAGGGGAGGGGCTTACCTTTGCCAGATCCGGCCACCTCTGGCCTCATGCCACATCTTTCTTTGCCTGCGTCTAGAACTACACAGGTCAGTTTTCCCCATGCCACATCTTTCTTTGCCTGCATAGTAACATTAGACACATTAAATGAAGAGCCTTAGTTTTAACCACATTGAATTCCTAAATCCAGTGCATAATCTTTTTTCAGAAGGAAAGAACAATCCTATCCTATTCAATTACACTTGGTCTGAAACCTTAGACAGTATGTACGCAACCATAGTTATGCATAATTTAATTCTACAGAAATTTGTGCACGGCACCAACTCGACAAGTCATTCACATTATCAGACCATAGCATGCCTATAGTAACTTACTGTGAACAAATTGTTGTGATAACTATTTTCACAACCCTATGGATATATAAACAAACTTGCGAATGGTAGCGTGTCTGAGTGTTACCTCCTGAATGAAATCAATGTAGTGCAGAGCACCATGCTTGAACTGAGTTCCGCCTCCCAGAAAGACCAGGTGCTCCAGGTGCTCCCCGAGACATTAACCCAGTTCTGGTGCCCCTTGTACTCCACCAGCTTTGTACGAGGAATATTGCTATACCATATCAGAACCAAAAAAAACCATGTCAGCCAGGTACACAAACCATGTCAGCCAGGTACACAAACCATGTCTGAAGATAACTGAAATCATGCACCAAAGACAGAGAATTCAGTTCAATGTCCAACTAAAAAAGGACCTGCTCTCTGCTATCATATCTGAACCAGTTCTACTACACGTGCAGGTGTACCAAATCCTTTAATCGGCATATGTGCTATATGGCAGGAGAGAGTTCATCCAAACACAGCTAAAGAATTTGGAGCATTCTAGCTAATAAGAAGGAAATATCGTATGCTTCTTCTACATACGGTGGAGCTGCACCAGCATTTGTTTAAGGATCGGCATGTCTGAATTTACTGTGTGTTGCATCTGTGTTGGTAACTGAAATTAGTAGTACCTCTGACGACCTCGGGACGGAACCACTGCTGCGCGAGGACGGTGGCATGGCGCTCGGCCTCCCCGCTGTAGGCCATGGCGACCTGCGCGAGCTCCTCCTGCAGGGCGTGCACGATGACCTCCTCGTTCTCCACCGCGTCGACCTTGACCTCGGAGGCGGGGGCGGGGCGGCTGCGGCTAGTAGGATCGGAGGACGACAGCAGTCAGCATCTCTTGTACGGCACCGGACGCGGACGAGAGGCGTCGGAGGGCACGGCCGCGTCGTTGCCGGAGAAGAAGCAGGGTGGCTCCTCTACCGGCGCGAGCGCGCGACCGTGGAGAAGCAGACTACCTCCCAGCTCGGAGAGCGAGGGGAGCCCGCCGGTGCTGGGTCGCGGCGGCTCCCTTTCCCTGCAGCCGCCGCGTGCTCTGGTACATCTCCGACAGCGTCGCGCCGCCGCCGGCCCCGCCGGAGAGATCCATCACCGCCGCGGCCGGTCGGAATCGATCGATCGAGGGGGAGAGGAGGATTGTTTCCGTATCTTGGATCGGTTGGGGAGGGAGCGTGAGAAGGTGGAGAAGGAAGCGAGGGGCTGGCGGGGAGGGTGCGGCGTCGCGAGAGAGAAGACGGCGAGGAGAAAGGGGAGGGGGTCGGGGTGGCGATGCGGTGAGGAAGGGCACGATGGAGAGGAGCTCCGCCGGATCTAGAACTGGAGAGGAGGAGAGGGAAAGAAAGGAGGCGGGGGGTGGATGGAAAATGACCACGAGGACATAGCTAGGGTTTCGGGGTTGGTGTGGAAGAGTTGATGACTGCCGTTGGATTCGCGAGCATCCGACGGTGTTTGATGCATGATCCGCGTGAGATGTCCGCGGACCAATCAGAATGCAGTACGACGTTATGGCCATCTAAATTGGTCGTGATTGACTAAAAATAGATGGTTACTACAAATCATCTGGATGATTTAGCCAAAAATAAGCCGCCTGAAGAGTCGTTCGATCAGACGCACTGTAGCCACTGAATCGAGCAACTCCCATGGCAGCAGCACGCAGCAGCTCCATGGCAGCATCGCGCAACGGAACTTCAACGACCCCGGTGGCGCTTTGTTGCAGCTCCGCCCTCGTCGGAGCTTCAATGAACCGGGCGGCGCTTCACTGCATCTCCGGCGATGCTTCACTGCAACTGCGGCGGTGCTTCACTGCAGCTCCACGGGCGCTTCATTAAAACTTTGGTAGCACTCTCGCCGGCCGCCGGTGAAGCTTCACTGCAGCGCCACCGTTTGCGGTGCTCCATAGCAGCATCGGTTGCCACGTCGAAGCTCCACTGCTGCATCCAATGGTTGCCGGTGAAGTTTCACTATAGCGCAACGTGAGGGCGACGGGTGTTGCGATGAAGCACGCAGCGGTGACGACGGATCCTGTGATCCAACACAGCGGCGATGACAGATCCCACGAAGATTCATGGCTTTCAAACCAAATGATCAATCTTATGGCCACATTCATGGCATAGTTTGTTCAAATGATCTCACATTGTGCACAAGGGTGCATCTTGGAATGGCAAACAATACTGCCTAAGGAAGTTTTCATTTTTTTGGACGAAAAAACTATTTTCCATTTTTCGAGTGCCCAAAAGTAGGGTTTTTTGTGAAGGACCTCCCAAATAATTGTTGCAAAATTGGACCAAATCATTTTTATAAAATACTAGGCCATATTTAATGCACAATTGACCAAATGGTTGGGTGTAAAAAGTTTTGATCCACCTCTCGTGAAAAAGACAAATTTTCGCTGATTCAGTTGGAAGCGGGTCAAATTTGAACTATAGTTGCATCATAGTTTGCTATTTATTTTTTCCAAAAATCATTTCTAGGTACATAAGTATCTATTTTATCAGAGAAACACCAAAAAAATTCCAAGATTCAACCACTAGCTAGGAACGGTCATTCCCACCGCTTTGACCGCATTTTGAAACGGGCATAAATGTCAAAAAAATCAAAAAATTGGGAAACCTTCGCATTGTGTCATTATATGTGGTCAAGTTCGTACGAAAAATAACAAACTTGTAATACGGAAATTATTTTAAAAAAGTGTTCTCAGAAACGAGCTATCACGTGTGGAGATCAATGGCTTTCAAGCCAAATGATCAATCTTATGTCCACATTCATGGCATAGTTTGTTCAAGTGATCTCATATTATGCACAAGGGTGCATATTGGAATGGCAAACAATATTGCCTAAGAAAGTTTTCATTTTCTTTGGACGAAAAAACCATTTTCCATTTTTTGAGTGCCCAAAAGGAGGTTTTTTGTGAAGGGCCTACCAAATAATTGTTGCAAAATTGGATCAAATCAATTTTATAAAATACTAGGACATATTTAACGCACAATTGACCAAATGGTTGGGTGTAAAAAGTTTTGATCCACCTCTCGTGAAAAAGACAAATTTCCGCCGATTTAGTTGGAAGCGGGTCAAATTTGAACTGTAGCTGCCTCGTAGTTTGCTCTTTATTTTTTCCAAAAAATATTTCTAGGTACATAAGTATCTATTTAATCAGAGAAACACCAAAAAAATTCCAAGATTCAACCACTAGCTAGGAACGGTCAAGCCCGCCGTTTTGACCGCATATTGAAACAGGCATAAAAAATTAAAAAAAATTATATGTGACCAAGTTACCAGGAAAAATAATAAACTTGTAATACCGCAATTATTCTAAAAAAGTGTTCTCGGAAACGAGCTATCAAGTGTGAAGATTCATGGCTTTCAAGCCAAATGATCAATCTTATGGCCACATTCATGGCATAGTTTGTTAAAATGATCTCATATTGTGCACAAGGGTGCATATTGGAATGGCAAACAATGTTTCCTAAGGAAGTTTTCATTTTCTTTGGACGAAAAAACCATTTTCCATTTTTCGAGTGCCCAAAAGGAGGTTTTTTTGTGAAGGACCTCCGAAATACTTGTTGCAAAATTGGACCAAATAATTTTTCTAAAATACTAGGCCATATTTAATGCACAATTGACAAAATGGTTGGGTGTAAAAAGTTTTGATCCACCTCTCGTGAAAAAGACAAATCTCCGCCGATTCAGGTGGAAGCAGGTCAAATTTGAACTGCAGCTGCCTCATAGTTTGCTATTTATTTTTTCCAAAAGTCATTTCTAGGTACATAAGTATCTATTTAATCAGAGAAACACCAAAAAAAATCCAAGATTCAACCACTAGCTAGGAACGGTCAAGCCCACCGTTTTGACCGCATTTTGAAACGGGCATAAAAAATTCAAAAAAAATCAAAAAATTGGAAAACATTCACATTGTGTCATTATATGTGACCAAGTTTCCAGGAAAAATAATAAACTTGTAATATGGTAATTATTTTAAAAAAGTGTTCTCAGAAATGAGCTATCATGCGTGAAGATTCATGGCTTTCAAGCCAAATGATCAATCTTATGGCCACATTCATGGCATAGTTTGTTCAAATGATCTCATATTGTGCACAAGGGTGCATCTTGGAATTCCAAACTATGTTTCCTAAGGAAGTTTTCATTTTCTTTGGACGAAAAAACCATTTTCCATTTTTCGAGTGCCCAAAAGAAGGTTTTTTTTGTGAAGGAACTACCAAATAATTGTTGCAAAATTGGACCAAATCATTTTTATAAAATACTAGGCCATATTTAATGCACAATTGACAAAATGGTTGGGTGTAAATTTTTTTTATCCACCTCTCGTGAAAAAGACAAATTTCCGCCGATTCAGTTGGAAGCGGGTCAAATTTGAACTGCAGCTGCCTCATAGTTTGCTATTTATTTTTTCTAAAAATCATTTCTAGTTACATAAGGACCTATTTAATCATAAATACATGGTTTGGTGGCGATACGTCGAGGTTTGGACGGTGGTCGAGGGCCCCAACTCTAGAGCGCGTAAACTCGCATGCCCGTCGCGTGGTCACCGCATGACCGTAATTTTTCCATGTGTTCTGGGCGGCCTAGGCATGTCTAGTGGGTTGGGCACTCCCCAGGTTGGTGCTAGGAAGAAAATTATAACATAAGATTCTCACGAGGAGACCGATCGATGCTCAAACATGAATTAGCAGCCAAGTGTTTGATTAGCGGTACGGGAAATGCACATGGCCAATGGGCGTGAGTTTTGGCTGAGGATGATCATCTACTAAGGAGAATGTCTTCACAAATTTTTAGCTCAAAAGGAGGATCCTAGGTGGTACTTGCTTTGCAAAGTACCACGCTGGACAAAAATATGAATGTTGAAGCTGGGCTCAAAATAATGAATGGAGTGAGCTGAAATTTTGTGAAGGATGGTTATTTGGGCATAGGAAAGCATTCTAGAAAATTGATACCATTTGGACATGCCAAAGTAGTACTTCCTTCACAATGCTCTTCTATGGACAGAAACTTGGGAAAACTAGTGAGAGAGATTGGATGAATGAAACGAGCTCAAAATTGGTGTAGGTAAGTTACTTAGGTATGGTCATGCGCTGGTCAATTTTCAGATCATTCGGGTAAGCCTAGCTAGTACTTACTTCACAAAGCTTCTCTCGAGGTAGAAACTTTGGAAATTTCCCGAGAAAGATTTACTAGGAAAATTGAGCTGAATATTATCATGTGGCAATGATTTGGGTATGGAAGAGTGCCCGAAAAGTTTGAGGGTAATAGGAGGGGTCTATATAACACTTGCTTTGCAACGTGCCAATTTGGCCATAAAATATAAATTGAACCTGGGCTCACATAGATGATTTGAATGAGCTGCAATTTGGAGGAGGGTGATAATTTGGACATATGAAGGAACTGTATAAATTTCATGTCATTTAGAGATATAAAAAAGGTACTTCCTTCACAATGCTTCTAGGTGGACAAAAACTTTGGAAATTTGCCGAAGAAGATTTGATAGGCAAATGGAGCTGAATTTTGTCATGCGGTAATGATTTGGATAGGAAAGAGTGCCAAAAATTCCGAGGGCAATCAAGAATATATAAATAGCACTTCCTCAATAAAGTGTTGTTGTGAACAGAATAGGAAAATGAATATTGTTGAATTAGTTTTGAAATAGGCAAGGAAGGATTTTTACATATTTGATGAAGATATGCCCCAAAGAATTTATGAGATTTTTTTGGGAATTTTGGGAATGATAGAAATATAGGTTGCTTCACAACCTAGGGCAAAAACTGCCACATGGACATGACACATAGGAAAAACTAATGAGATGGCGCCTAGTCATCACAACCCACCACAATCTACAAGGCTATGACCATCTATATTGGTCATTAACAACTAGAAATAAGGCAGCGGACTAGCACTGTTTGCTTTGTGACCATTTCGTGTAAGGAAATTACGACCTTTCTGACCAAAATGGTCGCAATGGTTTAGGGTTTGGAGCCCCCTGAACAGCTTTTGACCAATTGGTCTAAAATGGTCATAAATTTATGACCAATTCTTTGAGGGTCACTGACAGAAGGTCATAAGTTGACATATTTCTTGTAGTGAGGAGAGGATGATGCAGCAGAGTAGCGTAAGTATTTCCCTCATTTTTTGAGAACCAAGGTATCAATCCAGTAGGAGGCCATGCGCAAGTCCCTCGTACCTACACAAAACAATAGCTCAACGTAACCAACGCGATTAGGGGTTGTCAATCCCTTCAGGGTCACTTACGGGAGTCAGATCTAATAGAGATGATAGATAATATTTTTGGTATTTTTGATATAGAGATGCAAAGCGAAAAGTAAAAAAGGCAAAGTAAAAAGCAAAGCAAGATTAAAGTGATGGAGATTGATATGATGAGAATAGACCTGGGGGCCATAGGTTTCACTAGTGGCTTCTCTCAAGAGCATAAGTATTCTACGGTGGGTGAACAAATTACTGTTGAGCAATTGATAGAATTGAGCATAGTTATAAGAATATCTAGGTATGATCATTTATATAGGCATCACGTCCGAGACAAATAGACCGACTACTGTCTGCATCTACTACTATTACTCCACTCATCGACCGCTATCCAGCATGCATCTAGAGTATTAAGTTAAAACAGAGTAACGCCTTAAGCAAGATGACATGATGTACAGAGATAAATTCAAGCAATATGAAATAAACCCCATCTTGTTATCCTCGATGGCAACGATACAATACGTGCCTTACTGCCCCTTCTGTCACTGGGAAAGGACACCGTAAGATCAAACCCAAAGCTAAGCACTTCTCCCATGTCAAGAAAAACCAATCTAGTAGGCCAAACCAAACTGATAATTCGAAGAGACTAGCAAAGATAACCAATCATACATAAAAAAATTCAGTGAAGATTCAAATATTATTCATAGATAGACTTGATCATAAACCCACAATTCATCGGTCTCAACAAACACATCGCAAAAAGAAGATTACATCGAATAGATCTCCACGAGAGAGGGGGAGAACATTGTATTGAGATCCAAAAAGAGAGAAGAAGCCATCTAGCTACTAACTATGGACCTGAAGGTCTGAGGTAAACTACTCACACTTCATCGGAGGGGCTATGATGATGTAGAAGCCCTCCGTGATGACAGCCCTTTCCGGCGGAGCTCCGGAACAGGCCCCAAGATGGGATCTCGTGGATACAGAAAGTTGCGGCGGTGGAATTAGGTTTTTGGCTCCGTATCTGATCGTTTGGGGGTAAATAGGTATATATAGGAGGAAGGAGTACGTCGGTGGAGCAACAGGGGGCCCACGAGGCAGGGGGGCGCGCCCCCACCCTCGTGACCGCCTCTTTTGTTCCTTGGAGCACGGTCCAAGTCTCCTGGATTACGTTCGGTGAGAAAATCACGTTCCCAAAGGTTTCACTCCATTTGGACTCCGTTTGATATTCTGTTTCTTTGAAACACTGAAATAGGCAAAAAAACAGCAATTCTGGGTTGGGCCTCCGGTTAATAGGTTAGTCCCAAAAATAATATAAAAGTGGAAAATAAAGCCCAATGTAGTCCAAAACAGTAGATAATATAGCATGGAGCAATCAAAAATTATAGATACATTGGAGACGTATCACCCCCTTTTCTACTAGTGTCCCCAGAGGTTTTAAGGCTTGACGGCGGCTCCGTATCGTAAAACGCGATGATTTCTTCTCCTTGATTTTTTCTCCCCGAAAGCAAATATATAGAGTTGGAGTTGGCGTTGGAGGAGCTTCAGGGTGCCGACGAGGTAGGGGCGCGCCCTAGGGGGGCGCCCCCACCCTAGTGGACAGGTGGTGGGCCCCTTGGCCTTCATCTTTTGTAAGGATTTTTTTAACTAGACATTCCGTGAAGTTTCAGGTCATTCCGAGAACTTTTGTTTTCTGCACATAAACAACACCATGGCAATTCTGCTGAAAACAGCGTCAGTCCGGGTTAGTTCCATTCAAATCATGCAAGTTAGAGTCCAAAACAAGGGCAAAAGTGTTTGAAAAAGTAGATACGATGGAGACGTATCAGGGAACTGCACGTGGCATACTCAAATCGACGCAACGACTTTGATAGATCAAACTTGGTAGTGCTACAACACCTAGACGAGGTAGATCCTTTCGTGGCACTGCACAAAGAAATTATCGCAAAGAAGTATCGTGACCGGGGGGTATGCAGGATGGACGCCGAAGTTACTAGAGAGCACAAATCCACTTTCCTGCATTGGTTCAAAGAGCATATTATTGCTAATCTCCCAAAGGAGGGCTCTAAGGACGGATTGCTCATGTACGCCTTAGCACATGGCCCCTCGCCCAACCTCGTAACCTATCAGGCATACGATATCAACGGATACACGTTCTACATGGAGGCCAAAGATATGGACATTGATGATCTGAACTCAGGGGTGACAATGGAATGCATGACCGGCAGCGACAACAGCGCAACTGAAAGATTTTACTGAAGGGTCGAGGAGATCTGGGAGCTTGACTACTCTGGACTGCACAACACGACGATGTTCCGTGTCAGATGGGCTAAGAATGTCGAAAGAGAAAACCGGAATTTCACTACCATGACTATACCCGACGCCAAGAGCGCTACCATGAACTCTATCGCAAAAAACGAGCCATGGGTACACACTAAGCACGTGACACAATGCTTCTTCATAACCGACCCGCGCAATCCCAACCGTGTTGTCGTGAGGAGAGGCAAAAAGAACATCATTGGAATGGATGGAGTCGCCAACGAGGAAGACTACGATTAGTACGGCAACCCAATGAGGGAAGATGACAATGATGATAAAGTATACGTCAAAAAAAGAATCGATACTACATTACCTAAGAAAAATCATACTCCATGGAAAAGGCAAAGTCACAATGAGGGGCTCAATTATTCTTCAACGAACAAGAAGGGAAAGAAGCTGACTCAAAAACGAAAAGTTCAACGCTGAGGAACCGTATGTTATCGGTCAAATGATGTATATATGTTCCTATTTTGTATACACACTTAGACATTATTATGCATGGGTCCAATGATGTAATATATGTTCCTATTTTGTATACATATTTAACCGTCAAATGATGCAATATATATCGCCTTCCCTTCGTTCACTGCTCTCGGAAAAAAGAAAAGAAAAGTGAGAGAAAATAAAGGAAAAGAAAATAGAAGAAAACAAACAGGAAAACTGTTATATAGGTACTGGTTATAGCAGCAGCGCTTTTATGAGAAAAGAGCTACGGTTAGTCAAGATAGCAGTAGCGGTTTCTACACAAAGAGCTATAGCGCGCCTAAACGCGCTACTGCTATGCCCACTTAACCCCCAAAATTCCCACTCCTCCCTTCATCCCGCCTCTTTTCCCCCAAATCCCCACATTCTCTCTTCCCCCGTCGCACCGCCGGAGCCCTGCCCTCGCCGCGCCTCTGCGCTCGCCCCCGAGGCCGACCCCGACCGACCCCGGAGCCTGCCCCGACCCCGGCCCTGACGCCGACCCCGACCCCGGCCCCGGCCCCAGCGCTCGACCCCGACCCCTCCCAACATCGGCTGTCGTCGGGCCTGCACCCTCTGTAAGCCCCCCACCGCTCCTCCTCTCTCTGGTAGCTAGGTTTTTTGGTTAATTTACTTAGGTTTTATTTAGGGCAGATGGTTAATTAGGTTATACTAGTCGCCAACCCGTGCACATGCACGGGCTAGCACAATCGAATGAAAATATCTTGGTGATTAGTATAATTTAGAAAAATAGTAGGTCATATAGATCACTGCATTTAAGAGGAATGGACAATCTAAGCAAGTCAGTTAGAAAAACTTATTAATATTGTACCTACACATATGAATGGACAATATAAGAAACTGAGCATGTGAAAACTTGTAGTGCAATTTGGCCACAAACTTACCAATAAGCTCCAGATGGATCCAAGCTAAAACAATAGATCAAACAATGCACTAATGATCAGGTTTCAAGTCACATATGCTTTTACAATGGCATTTTTAAGATTTAAAATGCTAATATTGATAGTCTCTTAATATGATCTAGTACTGAGCTTGAGACGTGGTAACATAGTACTTTGAAGATGGTAAAAAGTCATCTTGTACATTGGACTGGAAATGAAGGATAGTGGCACATTACAAAATTAGAATGTTGCAAGTTATATAGAAATATAGACGCATGCTTAAATTTCAACGAATAGATGCATTTTTAATGTGAAAAAAATTCCTAATATTTTACTGACATAGCAGACATACAAAACAAACATTCATCATCCACTATTTAAGTGGCCATGAGCCCCATAAGCATGCATCATCCACTATTTAAGTGGCCATGAGCCCCATGAGAACAAATCGACATTTGGAACTTCATAATATTGTAGTAACATAGCAGGCATACAAAACAACAATACATCATTTGCTATTGAACTGGCAATGAGACCTATGGGCAACAATATAAATTTGGAAGTTGTTAATGATGCATGTAGATTTATATCCTTATATCTATTTTCTTTCGTATCCCAATCATTGGAGTAAAATGAAATACACTTTAGTATTTATAGGTGCAAGGTATGATGTGGCCAGCTACCAAACATTGATATGAAATATGACCCAGATATTAGTAAACCTTTATCAAGCAATCAACCACATAGTGTATCATAGAGAGAAAGAGAAATATATGATGGACAAAGTTGTCATATTTAAAAATTAGTTATCACACCATCCCAAAAGCTATTCTACATAGCAATGAGGTCCCTGGGTTACCTTCCCAGACAATGTGAAATTTATCCATATATATGTTTCAGGCAACCCAGGGAATGGAATTAGCAAAGCACTAGATGACTATGGAACAAATAAAGCAAAACTTAAAAATCAAATATTGATATAATTGAGGCTCATTTAGTTGTTGGGGATGGAAAAACCTATAAAACTCTATTCTATATCTATATCTATACCTACTAATAAAGTAAGGTGCGTTTCTCCAATTTTTTCATCCGTTCACCATCATTTTTTTTTCTATCCGAGGTGGTACTAAACTTTTGTCGTCGTCTGTTAGCAAAGGAAAAACGATTTCTGCAGAATTACGTGCCCGGACCGCGCGCACTATGGCCCAGTAAAGTCAGCTCAGTTTTCCCTGCCCACGCAGCAATAAAAAACCATATTTCCCGCACAATGCGACAAATAGTTTCAGCTACGCACAGGGCGCCCAAGACTCGGCGGCCCATTTTTGCTCGTGTTTTGTTTCAATTTTTAGTTTTCTGTTTCTGTCTCTTTGTAGTTCCTATTTCTTTTTTATTTTATCACATTCTAAGTCTATTTTTTTACTTTTATTCTGAAATTCGAAATTTTCAAAAAATGTTTGCAATTTCAATTTTTATTTAAAAATTCGTAAAAAGTTATGAATTAAAAAATGTGTTCCTATTCAAAAAATGTATGGATTTTTTTTCTCATGCCAATAATTTTTCAAAATTTGAAAAATATTTCCATTTTTCCAAAAAAAAATGTTGTTATTTTCCAAAACAACAACAGTAAAAAAACATTTGACAAATGTTCCAAATTCGAAAAATATTTTGTTTTAGCGATATGTGCAAAAATTGAAAGGAATGTTGGCATTAAAGAAACACATTTTCTAAAATTCTTCTGAATTTTCAAAACATAATATAATTTAAAAAATTGTTCACAATTTAAAAAATGTTCGTATTTTTTTATAAAGGTTCATGTTTTTAAGAAATTTATGTGAATTTCAGGAAATGTTCAGTTCAAATTTTTTGTTCTTGCTTTGTCTTAAAATCTATGGAATTTTCAAAAAAATGTACATGTTGCCAAGTATAGTCGGTAGTTCATGTTACGAATTCCAAAATTGTGTTCATTCTAAAAAATGTTTACAATTTAATTTCTTTTGTCATTCTGATTTTTTCTGAATTTTAAAAATTATTCCAATTTTTTGGAAAATATTTAGTTTTTTGGAATTTGTGGAAGTTTTAAAAAATGTTACAAATTTGCAAAATATTCTCGTTTTTGTGATATATTGAAAAAGTTGAAAATAATGTTTGCATTAAAAGGCACATTTTCTAAGTTTCTTCAAACAAAGTTTCTTAAAAGGCAAATAATGTGTGCCTTTTAATGCAAACATTATTTTCAACTTTTTCAATATATCACAAAAACAAGAATATTTTTCTAATTTGTAACATTTTTTAAATCTTCCACAAATTCGAAAAAACTAAATATTTTCCAAAAAAATTGAACAATTTTTACAATTCAGAAAAAATCAGAATGACAAAAGAAATTAAATCGTAAACATTTTTTAGAATGAACACAGTTTTGGAATTCGTAACATGAACTACCGAATATACTTGGCAACATGTACAATTTTTTGAAAATTCCATAGATTTTAGGACAAAGCAAGAACAAAAAAATTTGAACCGAACATTTCCTAAAATTCACATAAATTTCTTAAAAACATGAACCTTTATAAAAAATAAGAACATTTTTTAAGTTGCGAACAATTCTTTAAATTAGATTATGTTTTGAAAATTCAGAAGAATTTTAGAAAATGTGTTTCTTTAATGCCAACATTACTTTCAATTTTTGCACATATCGCTAAAACAAAATATTTTTCGAATTTGGAACATTTGTCAAATGTTTTTTTACTCTTTATTTTTTTGGAAAATAACAAAAAAATTTTGGAAAAATGGGAATATTTTTCAAATTTTGGAAAATTATTGGCATGACAAAAAAATCCAAACATTTTTTGAATAGGAACACATTCTTTAATTCGTAACTTTTTACGAATTTTTAAATAAAAATTGAAATTGCAACCATTTTTTGAAAATTTCGAATTTCAGAATAAAAGTAAAAAAATAGACTTAGAATGTGAAAAAAATAAAAAATAAATAGGAACTACAAAGTGAAAGAAACAGAAAACTAAAAATTGAAACAGAATACGAGCAAAAACGGGCCGCCGAGTCTCGGGCGCCCTGTGCATAGCTGAAACTATTTGTCGCATTGTGCGGGAAATATTATTTTTTATTGCTGCATGGGCAGGGAAAACTGGGCAGACTTTACTGGGCCATAGTGCGCGCGGTCCACGCACGTAATTCTGCAGGAATCATTTTTCCTTTGCTAACAGACGACGACAAAAGTTTAGTACCACCTCGGATAGAAAAAAATTTGATGATGAACGGATGAAAAAATTGGAGAAACGCACCTTACTTTATTAGTACTAGGAAATATGCTCGTGCATTGCAACGGGAGGAAAATAATATCTCAGCATTCTCTATATCCCCGCAACACTCTTCCACATCCTTTATGTGAACACAACGCCCGATCTATATTGTCGCTTAGCCTGTTTTCTGCCATCGTTGGCCCGCGAGATCTTGATAGTGGTGGGGTTGGTCGGTGTAGTGGCGACCACCCAACTGATGCCCTTTTCTCCTCCGGGTCCACCTCCGTCTCGAAGTTGTGGTTGCATTCTCATTTGGTTGCTACACGGCGACCTTCGAGGCGCTGTTGCTTCGACTATTCTCTCCTACGATGATGTAACCGAACGATTACTAATTGCAGCGCATAAATTTTGTTTGATTGGCATAATTAGCGCATAACCAGGCATGAATGTCCCTTCATTATCAGGGTTTATTCTCTTTGACTATTTTTGCGCTCATGTGCCCACATTTTTTATTAGTTAGAGCAAAACCAGCATATTATCTTTTATTAGCACATGCCCACAATTTTTTTAATTATAGGCTATAGACAACCAACATATTTGTCTTTTATTGGCATGTGCAAGTTACCTCCAGCAATAATCTGTGGAGTACCACGTTCTGCACATGATTCTCGAAACAACTTCCTTTTTGTCACACAACCTTCTTATTTCCAGACAACTTAGGCACATATAAAAACATGTGTGATTTAGTATAAAATTCCAAGGTGAGACTGTTCCTATCATAACTGCAAGCTATTTGAGTTTTGGCTTTGTTCGTCGACACAATATGGAAGGTTCATAGTTCAATCCCCTCGCGCCTTTAATATTTTGCTGGTTGTCAGTGTGACAGAAAAAAGAAATTCGTGGTAGGCCCAGTTGGGGATAAGCGAAAAAATGGGGAACTACGTGTGGAATGGACGGAACAAAATCTATATGGATTTTTTTGCTTTTCGTGGGGCAGCTGTGTGGGAGTTACTATATGGCGCTAGTTCCACCAAATAGCGCGTGGAACGGACAACCAATCCCGTCTGGGCCAGCTACTGGCAGGCACCAAAATGACATGTGTTTACAGGGCATGACTAATAATCCATAAAAACGATAGGTTGAACGATCGAAAAGATGACCTTAAAGACTCGACCACGTGCTGCTAGCCATGGCAACAAACACCTACAGCTAACGAATGGCCAACACAAATATTTAAGAACATACTACAACATCAGATTTATTTATTTTTGAATTTTTTAAAAATATGAATTGCCGAATATTCTTGGAAAATTGGATGTTTTGTGAAATTAAGAACAATGTTTTTCTGAAGACATGAACCTTTTATGAAAACACAAACGTTTTTTGAAGTTGTGACCGACTTTTAAAAATGGAACATGTTTTGAACATTTCGAACAATTTTATAAAATTCATTTTTAAACGCGGACATTAACATTTTACTAAAACAATAATATTTTTTGAATTTGAAATATTTTTAAAATGCATTTTTTTCGAAAATACCAATTTTTTAATATGTCCTTAATTTCGAAAAAAATGGGAATGAGAATTTGTTCCAAACATTTTAAGAAACGGAGTAATTCTGAACATTTTTCAAAAAGTTGAAAATAAAACAAAATTCTGAACTTTTTACTCCCAGTGCAGCAGATAGTCAAAATAAATAAATGGAAGGAAAAACGAAACGGGCCGGCACGGTTTTGTGCGCCCCGTGCGAAGGTCTAACTATCTGCCGCACTGGGGTCAAATAGTGTGTTCGCAGCTTCCTGAGCAGGCAAATAAGTGGGCTGGCTATGGTGGGCCACAGCGTGTTCGGCCCAAATACGAAAAATCTGGATTGCTAAAATAAAAAACAGGCGAACGCACAAATATTTAGTACCACCTCGGATAGAACAATAAGTTTCAACGGTGAACGAATGAAAAAATTGGAGAAACGCACCTTGCTTTATTAGTAGGTATAGATATAGATGCAAGCATACAATTGTCCATGCACGTCTCCAATACACTCCGAGACATACAAATTATTAGATCCGGATTAACTGAAACTAAAATATTCAACAGACATAGGATAGGAGGTGCTCAAAGAAAAAAAAATGAGGTGCATACGACACTAGCTGGCTAGAACTTGGAATAGACCATGCTCTCAAACTTGGCATACAACAAACGCTTGAACTCCTTGAGAATGGAAGCCTCTATACACATGACTAGGCGTATGCTGCCATCCCCATGCGCGCTGTCAATCAGGTGCACATAGCCTCCGCGGTTTGATTCAGCACGCAACATAGCCAATGGCTTTCCCCAACTGAAATCCACATCATACACCGGCATGCCAAGCCAACTAACCACTCTCATATCTGTCGCTGGCAAACTGCCTGTAGCAGGGCGGTTGTCCGTCTTTGCTAGCTCGAGGTAGTCGACTGCAGAATGCACTAGCTCATCGTCCACCCGGCTGAGGCTGTCTCTAATCCGGCGCACTATGTAGGCCAGGTCACCTGAGGCGATGCCCCGTGCTTCGTTGGCAACACTTACATATGTTATCACGTTGCCGAAGTAGCCGTCCGGAAGAGGCGGCGTCATACTGCGCCGAACATTGGCCGGGAACACGAGGCGCGTCGTGCAGTTCGGCGGTAGCCGCCGGGCCAAACACATGCACTGCCACATGTGGGCACTCACGACACTAAAGGTGCTCATGTCGCCACCGCAGATGCGCTTGAGAGTGGAAACTTGGCCCTTGCCAAGGGTGAAAACCTCGTTGACAACCGGCCCCGACAGCTGCGACATGTTTACCTTGAGGCAAAAAATGGAGAGGGTGTCGGGATGAACAAAGGGTGGGTTGCGCGCAAACAAGAGGCTGCGGTCGTGGTAGGGGGTCTTCACCACAGCCCAGTCGCCCTCCCTGGAGAAAGCAGACCATGTCTGGAAGAAGTGGAACGCGGCAGTGCCATCCATAGCGCCATGGTGCACTGCCGTCCCTAAGGCCACCCCACCACACTTCAAGAATGTCACCTACATATATGAATTTGTGGCACATATTACTTGCTTGTTACTACATGTTTGCACTATTATAGTGAGTTTGTTAAACAGAAAGACAAAAAGAAACCTACTCCCACCGTTCTAAACTAATTGAAGTTCTTTTGTCCCAACTCAAACTTTTTTAAGTTTGACCAAGTCAGTAGTATAATAGATCAACATGTAGAACACCATATTAGTTTCAATAGATTAATCATACAATACATTTTCATACTATATATATGCTTCAAGCTATCACCAAATTTGATATGAACATGTTTTTCTATAGACTTGATTAAAATTTAAAAAAACTGGCTTAGGACAAAACCAAAACTTCAAATCACTTGGAACAGAGGAAGTGGCCAATTAAGAAGAAATCAGACATACCTGAGTGCTGCACACGATGCCCTCTGAGTCGTCGGTGTGGGGAACAAACAACCCCCTTAACCTTGGTGATGGCTTGAACTCGCTAAAGTCATCAACGGTGAGGTGACAGTGAGCCACGAGGAAGGGCATACCCTCGCCGTTGCAGTCAATCTCTAACCTGCCGTCGGCGTCGGCCCTGAGGCGGCCGGCCATGGGGTAGAAGGGCACGAGGGCCTTGCCCAGTGCTGTCTTCAACTTAGCCACGTCGAAGAAGTCGTCGACGGAACATCGGCGGCGATAGAAGTGGACGAGTGGGGTGTAGCCTCTGTTGGCTAGCATGAGGAGGTCGAGTGGTGACAGCCGCAGTGCTTTTCGCGGCGTGTCCTTGGCCGGCGTTACAAAGCAGGACTCTACCACCTGCACCTCCTCCTCACCGGCCATTCCGCAGTAGCTGTTTCTCCTTCCTGCTTTCGATGTCCCGTTCTCTTTCTTTCTTCTAGTGCTAGCTACTTCGTTAGACATGGGCACTGAGCATCAATTATTTAAAGAGAAGGATCGCATTTCAAAAGCAGCAATTATTTAAAAGCATCTTTCTTTTGACATATGATCAGAATCAACCAGGACCAGACAATTAAAGGTAGTAAATAGAAGTTTATGGAGACATTCATGGTGATATGGAATCCTATCGTTTTCTTTACCCACAGCTGTAGTACGGTACCATGATGCTGTCTCCCATTGATGGAAATCAAAAGACATTGGTGGCCCATCTCCATCGTCAACTAGTGCTACTTCAGTGTCTCGGTTAACCTACGATTAATAATCAT
>NC_041390.1:11478747-11484834 GCF_002162155.2 Triticum dicoccoides
ATTTTTTTTTTATACACTTGTTTCTTAGAGTAGCCACAATGGGGTGTAACTTAAACTAGTAACATGCATATGTCAGTCTACTCCCTCCATCCAGTGAAAAGTGTATGTTTGGCTTTAAAATTTGTCCATAAAAGAATATACATTTATCTTCCCAATACACATTAAAGTAGAAAAAAATTGCTTCTCTGTCATCACACGCTAATCAAGACCAATAGGATTCTACACATGGTCTCTTTAATTTTTTCATGCACTTAGGTCATTGGGGCTAGGATAATTAAAAATGAGAGAGATGGTGGCTTGCATCTTTCCAATGCATTTTTTACTCCACTCCATAATTTGTCCTAAAATTTCTATATGTACACTTTTCACGGGACGGAGGGAGTATGTTACTACCTCAATAGTGAGGAGTAAGGCTGGTCATAATGGGGTATCATAAGTGGTATCATGATTGCAACACTTCATTTATTATGTTGTAGACCTATCTTGTTTTGGTATGTGTGATATTACTCATACAATAAGTAACTAGCTATGTTACTACATGCCTCTTTTTCTTCATTGATTACCTGCCGCATCATCTATTTTGCTTAGATATATGTGATGGTACCACCTATATTTTCCCACTTTGGTAGTCCTACTACTACTACTACTAATAGTATGTGGTACTTATACGGATATCGGCGTGGGGACTAATTATTCAACATCATTACAAAAGCATACGTGTATTTTTCTTCTTTCGATAAGGAATTATATTGATTGATTCTCATAGAAAGGTGATAGAACTACAAAGAGATAGGTGTATGTGTACTATACGAGTAAGGATCAAGGTGGGTAGCTTAGAATCCCCCCGACCCACCCCTCTCCTTCCCGCATTGTCCCTGCAGGTGACCGGGGGAGGGGGGACCCTAGGGCGCCGCTAGCCGGGGGACCCCTCCCTCCATCTTCCTCCCTTACCACCGCCCGGTCGCACCGTCGGGCAAAGCCCGTTTGGTGCTTGCGGTGGCGGGGTTACTTCTTCCCCTACTCGGGTGGCGGCGATGCATAGCTAACGGGGGCGCAACAGCGTGGCTTCACGGTTCGGCGGCGATGCTGCTGGCTCGTTGAGGGAGTCCTGGATTCGGGGTTCCTCAGGTGTCCGTCCTATTCGATATGGGCTGGGCTGATGGGCCGTGAAGACGATGCAGAAGACCACCTCCCGTGTCCGGGTAGGACTCCTATGTGCGTAGAACGGCAAGTTTGGTGTACGGGTGTAATACTCCTTTCCTCTGAACCGACCTTGTATAACCCTAGGCCCTTCCGGTGTGTATATAAACCGGAGGGGTTAGCCCGCAGAGGGCATCAGAAGAATCATAGGCTAGACTGCTAGGGTTTAGCCATTACGATCTCAAGGTAGATCAACTCTTGTAGCCCTTATATACATTGAATATAATCATGCAGGACGTTGGGTCTTACCTCCTTTAAGAGGGCCCGAACATAGGTAAACACCGTGTCCCCATTGTCCCTTGTCATCATTGATCCTTAGACTCACAGTTTGGTCCCCCCCTACCCAAGATCTGCCGGTTTTGACACCGACAATGGTGCTATCATAGAGAGATCCACTGTGTAGTCATGAAAAGCGATCTATGGCGCGCCTTGTCATCAACAACGATATCACCTCTGGAAGGAGCCTAACTTCAGGACAGGTCCTCTAGCTCGGTGGTTTTACCGTGGGTGCCCGCATGGCCATCAAGCCGACAACGTCCCCCTGTGATCGCCAAACACCCCTGCATCGATCTCGAATAATCCGAAAAGATGGATCCGGCGGACCCTCGTCCTTGAACGAGCTGCTAGATCGCATCGCCGCCCTGGGGCTTTCAACGGCCTATGATCGGATCGGCTTAAACCTGACCAGAGGGAAATCAATCTCCCACCGATCACTCACCTGGTGGCGGTCATCGAGGAACGAGCCGGAAACACTTCTTCTCCTAAATTGAAGACTAGATATGTTCGGACTTCCGAATCCCTTGAGTCAGATACTTCCTTTGGGTGGGACTCCGCACCCCCCGAACTCAGGGTCAGACATGGAGTCCGGGGAGCACTTGGTTCTTCCTGGACCCGAACTGGTGACCTTGGAGACTTTTCATACTCCGGACACAATTTTGGGTCGGGGTTCAAGTTTTAGCCCCCCCACCCACCATAATCAATACTCGCCAAGTAATTCAGGCCCTCCAGACATATGTGACCTAATGTATGTACGACAGCAACCTTAGGAAACGGTCCATCACTTTTGGGCCAGGTTCCTACTTGTCAAAAACAAGATTAAAATTTGCTACGACGACAATGCAGTTTCGGTTTTTCATCGCAATTGTATGGACGAGGGAATTCTGAATGCCCTCGACTGCCGTCGCATACAGAGTTTCACGGAATTATCGCACTTAGTACGGAAGTACCGCGTGATCGAAAGCACATGAAAGGCCCAGAAAACCTATTTGGAACCTGCTACCTTCAAGCAATATATTGCCCGGACAAAGCGGATACACCCTTATGAGGCATCCAACCGTAAGCCCGTCGGCAAGAAAAACATACCCTTTATGGGATACAGGCCCATTCTTAACGAACTCCTCGACAAGCCCTGTCCGATACGGAAGGAAATATGCCCTATAGGCAATAATAAAGTTGTTATTTTATATTTCCTTATATTATGATAAATATTTATTATTCATGCTAGAATTGTATTAACCGGAAACTTGATACATGTGTGGACACAGACAAAACACAGTGTCCCTAGTAAGCCTCTACTAGACTAGCTCATTAATAAAAGATGGTTAAGTTTCCTAACCATAGACATGTGTTTTCATTTTATGAACGGGATCACATCATTAGGAAACAGATGTGATGGACAAGACCCATCTATTAGCTTAGCATAATGATCGTTAAGTTTTATTAATATTGCTTTCTTCATGCCATATAAACAGTTCGTCGGTCAAAATAGTGATCCAGGAGTAGATCACTGGACAACGGTCAAAATTATCCTTAGAAGACTAAGGAGATATTTCTCTGTTATGGAGGTGATAAAGAATTCGTCGTAAAGAGTTACGTCGATGCAAGCTTTGACACTGATCTGGATGACTCTGAGTCTCAATGTAGATACATATTGAAATTGGGAGCAATTAGCTAGAGTAGCTCCGCGCAAAGCATTGTAGACATAGAAATTTACAAAATACATACGGATCTGAATGTGGCAGACCCGTTGAATAAACTTCTCTCACAAGCAAAACATGATCACACCTTAGTACTCTTTGGGTGTTAATCACATAGCGATATGAACTAGATTATTGACTCTAGTAAACCCTTTGGGTGTTGATCATATGGTGATGTGAACTATGGGTGTTAATCACATAATAAAGATGTGAACTATTAGTGCTAAATCACATGGCGATGTAAACTAGATTATTGACTCTAGTGTAAGTGGCAGACTGAAGTAAATATGCCTTAAAGGCAATAATAAAGTTGTTATTTTATATTTCCTTATATCATGATAAATGTTTATTATTCATGCTAGAATTATATCAACCGGAAACTTGATACATGTGTGGACACATAGAAAAAACACAGTGTCCCTAGTAAGCCTTTACTAGACTAGCTCATTAATCAAAGATGGTTAAGTTTTCTAACCATAGACATGTGTTGTCATTTTATGAATGGGATCACATCATTAGAAGAATGATGTGATGGACAAGACCCATCTGTTAGCTTAGCATAATGATCGTTAAGTTTTATTGCTATTGCTTTCTTCATGTCAAATACATATTTTTTTTGACTATGAGATTATACAACTCCCGGATACCGGAGGAATACCTTATGTGCTATCAAACATCACAACGTAACATCAAAAAAATTATGAGCCGGTTACAATCAATTGTTACGGTCGAAGTTGTTACGGCCATGCAGAAAAATAAATAAATTATGAGCTGATCACGAGTTAGGACAATCGTGTGAGACGTATGAACCATGGCCTCTGTCCCCGTGAAAGATAAAGGATAGAAAATTTGAACGACATCTCCTCCTATCTCTCCCAAGTAGTTCAACCGCAAAAGAAAAAAAAAATATATATCTCTTTCCCAAGTAGTTGGATGCCAAATCGTACGTGGTTTATTTTTAATTCACGTACATGCCTCCCCTCCATCGAGCGGAGCAGCACGAGGTCTCCAGTTTCAGAAACCCTATCATCTCGCTTCTTTCTCTTGCTCAATCCTTGCTGAGCGCCCTCGCCATAGGGCGGCATGCCTCTTTACGCATCAGCGGCCGGACGCCCACTCCGCTCAGACCACACGCCTCTAAACATACTACCTCCAACTACTCTTTGGACAAATTAGCACGTATATAAATGTCAACAGATTACTTGTCGTTTGCATGCATGTGATTTGGGTTTGGGCATGCATGCGACCTTGTTTAATCGGTATTGTGGTTGGGTACGCATGCGTCTATGTTTGGTGCAGCTTTGCATGTATTTTTTTTCGGGTTGCAGCGTGTTGCTTTGTTCGTTCTTTTTTGATCTGTGGGTGGATTGCTGAATTTGTCTTGGCCTGGGTCACGGGTGTGCAAAGTTCGATTGATAGTAGTGTGGTATGGAGAGGTCCGTGAAGTGGCATGGTCTTATTACCAAGTCCCAAGACGACCGCCGGGCTGATTAACTGCAAGAGCATACAATGGCCGTTGTACATACAACATCAGGAGCGCATCGCGGTCTGCACGGCTAGATCACGGCTAGGAGAGTGCTCCTGGGTCGTCGTCCCCAACAATCACTAGGCGTCTCCGGCAGCTGGACCTCCCAGCAATGCAATGGACTCCGGTAACTGGGTCTGTCACCGCCGCAGCGGAGGCCTGCAGCTACGGTAGCAAGATGGTGTGGTTTTCTCCGTGGATTTGGTTCGCTTCGCAGTTGGCCTTTGAGTAGGTGATTCATTCCCATAGTCTAATCAGTTAGTTTGATTCGGTACTTTTGTGCCTGGTTTCATTTTATTTCATTTCTGTTTGTGTTTGTTTCTGATTAGCTGATTGGATTTTGGTTGAAATACAGATATCTAACCGAGAGATAAGAATTATTGTACCCTTTCTTATAATGACAAATACTGATTAGTAGGGAATTAGTTATGTATTTCCAGACTACAAATCTAACCATGTCAGGCAGCAGTAAGTATGTAGGGAAAAACATGTATGAATTTTCTCTCAATCAACAATGTTTAACATGGAACTAAAATTTAAGCATGTAAGATAGCAGCAATAATGTAGACAAGCACATATAGAAAATAGCATACTGCATTTTTGTTAAATGGATAATTCTTGTTAGCAGGGATTAGTTCTGGATTCTTTGATTTGGAGATTTAAACACTTGAGCTAGCAGCAACTATGTAGAGAAGAACATGTAGAAAACGGCATATATACATAAAGTACTTTATATCCACTGTCTCACTACTTGATCAAGATCAAGATCAAGTTGACTATAGCTAAGGTCCTGGGATTACATCAAATAGATGATTGCCATGCCTAGCATAGAAACTACATCATACCGATCCGTGACGACAACATTTACTTGCTGCCTCTAATGAACTGCGTCTTTATTCACTCGCATATGAGGCTTTCAACTGTCTTCATTCACTTCTTTTTATACCCTTTTGGATTCTCCGGAGGAAAAAGTTCTTTTACTGCTTGCCTGATTGTTCAAAAATGTCATCAGCTGAAATAGAAAAGGAGAACGTGAAACACTAAGTGCTGCTGATTTACCTTTTGTTTGATTTCAGTTCGCTGGGTGCCTCATCTGTAGGTTTGTCCTTGTTTCCAAATGAGACGCTTGTGTTGTGGTTTTCCTGGCAGTGAGTGTGATAAATTTGTGCAAAGATGAGGTAAAATGTTACTCGCTCCATCTCATAATATAAGATCATTTCGCAAGTTATTTTTAACTTGCAAAACGATCTTATATTATGGGACGGATGGGGTAATAATTTGATCTAATAAAGCATACCTTTTGAGCAGTTTAAGAAGGTGAATTATCTTTTCTAGTGGTTAAGTTAGCAGGTGGAGGAGTTGCATCCAAACCACCGGTGGCGGAGC
>NC_041390.1:11485087-11505942 GCF_002162155.2 Triticum dicoccoides
CTCCGCCACTGCAAACCACCCTGTTGTGTGTTGGATGGCACAGTTTCAGTAGTTGACTTAGCAGGTGAAGGAGTTGCATCTAAACTAGCTTGTTGTGTGCTAGATGATGTAGCCTCAGAGGAATGCTGCTGTAGTGTAGAAGAGACGCCAACTGGTAGAAGAGCGCTAGTGTGGCCAAGTCTGGCAGAGGTTTATTACCTGGTAGTGGTGGTAATCTTCAACTTGTAGTGATCTATTACTTCGAGTAATAGTTACGATGTACTTTCTACCAAGGCAGTAATTTATTGTGTCATATGGTTTGGTTGAACTACTAAGTAAGCTGAAAGGAATTGTGCATCCTTTCCCACGATTTCCTCGTCATGACGTCGAAAGAACACAAATTGTGCAACTTTTCCTTCTTCAATGTTGTCCTGTTCTGCATCTACAGCGTGCACCACTAATTAGAATGTTTCTCATCTCAGGGATGAAACTTGCTGAAACATAAGGTTCATATTAAGGTTTTTCTTATTGTTGTTTTACACGCAGGCAGCCTCAGCCTGTTACTCTGGATGGATAGCTGACATTCATGGATCAGGCGTGCATCCATGCGATGCAATGCAACCCTGAAGCTGATTCCAAGGAGTCACTAATTTTGTGCCAGGTGTGTTTTACTCCTTTTTAGCAAGTAAAGTGATTCTTATTGAGCTACATCTTGTAAGCTGACAACTTTAATAGAACATCTTTTTCCAAGTAACATTTGGCATTGCCAGGGAACAAATAGCTGGATAACAAAAGGGCTCAACTGGTGATAACATAAGAAGTCTGACGAATGCATTGTTTGCTTAGCAATAATCAGAGAGTTACATTTCAGTTTTGCTGATAGTTAGCTATTATTAATTTATAATGGCATTTGCAAAAAAAGAAGCCAAAACATCAGAAACTCTTCTATAGCATCGCATATGTACATTGGAATAGGTTATACTAATATTATGCAAATATCAGGTTCTATCTGAGCTAAAATAAAATGGTTGCGATGGACCTCAATGATCTCTTTTCTAGGAACACCACTCAGAACTGGAGCTTAAATTTGACAGTAGAAGTATGCGCTGTCAGTGCTTCTGAACTTTCTTTTAAACTCTACTGCTAAGCATTTTAGTTTACTATGATTATTACGTCAGATATAACACATTGGCTTCTCAAATAATCAAACTGACTAACTGGCCAACTGCCATCCAACATCACCATGACAATTTAAGGTGTACATCCATAACTTTTGTTGATAGCGGGACAATAGGACAAACTTTGCCCAAGTGACACAAAGAAATCAAGGACTGCAAACCGGAAGACTAAATCAAACACAACCTCACAGCTAAACACGACATCACTGCCGGTATTAGCCTCAAAGAGGAGGCCTCAAATAGCCCGGCGAACCTAAAACTATGATTCTTCTTCAGTCACAAAAAATTGCTTTCATACTAAGCTATGGAAAGATGCTAATTTTCAAACTCATGAGATCTAGGCAAATTTTCTAGATAGGGAAATTGGAAGAACAAAAATATGGACATAACACATGAAGGGGTAACAAATGCATCGCGAGTTCAAATCCTTGGCAATCAATTCAGCAAGCAAATTCTGAATCCCCACATGGGAGCCGTAGGATCCGCTTATACGATCGTATCTTCCTAACGGACTCCGTAAACAAACCAGTTACTAATTTCTTGAGAATATAGTAAACTTGACTGTGTTCTTCCATAGCTAAAATAAAATAGCAGAAACTAATTCTTACAGCATGGGAGACGGTAGATAAATACTAACTTACTATCATCTAGCCGAGATTGATCATAATATAAGGTAAAAGCGGAATATCCTAGTTTCATAGGTGAGTATTAGCGAATTAAATTTTGTACATCAAGTGATATAATGGCTGGGAGCGTGGGAGCAAATGTAACCTGAAATTGTCGCAAAGCAACATCAACACCCATCTCACTTCCATCTTCCTAAAAGGGGTAACACCATGTGAATATCAAACACCTCCGAGCAATAGAATACTCCAGTTTCAATAAAATGATGTGTACAGAATTAAACCGAAGCAAGTTTTAACTCATACGCACCAAGCATGTGATTGTCAATGACCAATTAAGCATCAGAAACGAAGGAACCTGGTTCGACATGAACTTTGATAGTGAAACTCAATTGCAAAATATGCAATTGCGCAAGGCTTGTACTACAACACCACACGGTAACAGTTGCTTTGCAGCAATAGTCCAGATGAACCATATACCAAGTCAGTAGGCAGCCAAGACACATGCAGATTAACAAACATAGCACGTGATGCCCTTCCAGCAGATTCATGCCGGTTCGACTCACACGCCGACGAACCGGGAGGGGGCGAGGCTAGAGGTGATGCAGGATGCCGATGTGGTCGGATCCGTCGCCGACTCCCATAGCCGGCTTTGGGAGAGGCATAGTATTTGTGGCTGTGAGCCCCGTGGCGGGCCGGAGCCGGGGCAGAGGCGTGGAGAAGAGGTGCGGGAGGGGGCTACGAAGGGGACACAGGCTGGCTCCCATGGACAGCGAGAGATAGGTTGGGGGTGGAGAGGACGCGTCGCTGCAGGAAGAAGAAATAGAGATGGAAGGAGGCGATCGATTGGCTGGGTGGACTGCCTCTCGATATTTCTACGGTGTTGGCCTCTTGATTTTTCTACTGCAGCGGTGAACCAACCAGCCTAAAACAAGGAACAAACCGGCACTGAACCAGGAAAAAACCGGGACATGTGTCACACAGGTGATAGCCCTCGCCCATAACTGCGGAAGCACGTTAGGGGCTCCTGCTTAGTAGCTTTAATTCTTGTATATATATATATATTTTCGAGCGGCTCCAACCTTTCATTACAAAGAAATAGAAGGGACTAGTTCACATACAAAACTGGCAGAAACCAAATGTAGTGTACAAGAATAGTGTTGATGTGGCTAGAAAGCAAGACAAAATGAAAGAAAGAAGAACTAATTAAGAAAGAATCACACAGACCTGAATGGCGCACAAGATGCCTGCTGAATCGTCGATGAGGGGAACAAACAACCTCCTTAGCCTTGGTGATGGCTTGAAGTCGCTAAAGTCATCAACAGTTAGACGAGAGTGAGCCACAAGGAAAGGTAAACCCTTGCCGTTGCAGTCGATCTTCAATTTGCCCTTGGCGTCTGGCCTGAGACGGCCGGCCGGGGGTAGAAGGCCACGAGGGCCTTGCCCAATGCCGTCTTCAACCTGACCACATCAAAGTAGTTGTCCTCGGTGGTTCCGACGGAACCACGTCGACGGTAGAAATTGACAAGTGGGGTGTGGCCTTTGTTGGCTAGCATGAGGTCGAGCGGCGACAGCCGGAGCGCTCTTCCTGGTGTGGCAACGGCCGGCATTACAAAGCAAGACTCTACCACCTGCACCTCCTCCTCACCGGCCATTCTAGCTAGCTCCTTGCGCTCTTTTCCTGGCCATTCCTGAGCAGCAATTATATAAAGCGTAAGGGCATCTCCAGCCGCGCCCCAGGAAGGCCTTCCCAGGTGTGTTTTTTGCGCCAACGCCGAAAAATCGGCCTAGTCGTGCCTCCAGGAGCCCGATTTTCGCCGGCCTGGGCCGAAAACAGCGCCGGTGGACCCAGGCCGAACCCGGCGCGCTGGGGGGCGCCCGGGGGCACCGGGGCGAACAGTTTTGGCGCGAAAAAGCCGTGGGCCTGCCGCGTCATCGACACGGCTCTCTTCTCGCCCCTTCGACGTCCTCATCGCCTCATTTCCCGCGGCGAACCAATGCCAAAGCTGCCGCGCCAGTCAGCCTGCGCCATTGATGCCTCACGGGCGGCGCAGTGAAGACCGGAGCGCGTCCCTAGCCCTCCCTCGCCCGCCACGCGTACACACGGCGGCACGCGCACGGGCGGCACCTCGGCCTATATAAGACGCGCCCCAGCGCACTCGGCGACTCGCACTCTCTCGCCGTCGTCATTCCTCCCTCTCCTCTCTCTCGCCGTCTCTAGTTCATCACACCCATGGCCGAGCGCTTCCCAGGCGACGGCGCGGCGGCGAACGGCTTCGGCCGCCGCCATCTTCACAAGGACGAGGCTCGCCTCCTTTTCGAGGCCGAGTACCCGGTCCCGCCGGACATGCGGGTGCCCGGGGCGTGGAGGATCAGCGCCGGCGGCATGCCGGTGCCCCCGGTACCCACCGGCGCGGCGCGGCGTGCGGAGATCGCACGCATCCGCTCGTCCCTGCCGCGTGCGGCAAGGGAGGGGCCACGGTACGTCCCCGAGAGCCCGCTCTGGGAGCCCTATTTCCGCCGCCGTCACGCCGAGCAGCTCGAGGCCACCAACGGCGTCGTGCCCTCCGGCAGGCTCAACGCCGCCGGCCGGCGTCGGTGGTGGGGCGTGCCCGGGCGCACGTTGGAGGCCGTCCTCGAGTACATCGAGGGCGGCAACACGCCGCGCCTCGAGTACCCCGCTCCCCCGTCCTTCTCACGCCGCCGGGGAAGCTTCTGGATGCCGAGGCGCATGGAGACCGGGGGGTCCTCCTCCTCGTCCGGCGGCTCTCCCTGCCTCCACCTCCGCCCCGTCAAGCCGGAGCCCCAGGACACGCCTGTCAGCGCGCGCACCCGCAGCTCCGGCGTCCGCATCAGCGACAATGCCTCCCCCACCGGCCGCTTCGCCCTCGTCGAGCCCAAGCCGGAGCCCGGCCTCCCTGCGGAGTACGAGGAGATAGCCCGGCGCGGCTTCTCCGACAAGGACGCCCTGCGGTGGGCGCAGGATGACTACCTCCGCGACGAGATGGTCCGGCAGCGCCGGGCCCTGGAGGAGATCGCCGCCCGCAAGCGTGGGCGCGAGGACGAGCACGGCGTCGTGGTCCTCGACAGCGACGACGACGACGCCTCTGGACCGCCCAACCCACCGCGCCAACCGGGGGAGGGATGCAGCAGGGACGGCGGAGGCTTAGGCGGGGGTGACGATGACGACGACGACGGCGGTGACTACACGCGGTTCTACAGCCTCCTCGGCATGTAGAACCGTGTGGGCAGGCGGCGAGGGAGACGGCGGGGGTAGCCCGCGGTAGTTTTTCCTTTTTTTGTAAAATATGTTTAAATTTGAACGAACTCGCCGATGTTTGCGTTAAATTTGAGTCGTGTTTGCGCCGTATTTGACTTTTTTTTAAACGTGGGCGCCGCGACTGGGGGACATCACGCCCCTAGTGCGCCGTTTAGCGCCGGTGCACCCCCAAGGGGCGATTTTTTGCCCCTCCTGGGGGGCCAACGGCTGGAGATGCCCTAAGGATCACATTTCACAAGAAGCAAGGTACCATTGGGGGACATGCATGTGATCGGTGGTCTAGTACGTCCAGAGGTTGATGGAGTCATTGATGGCGATATCATTATCGTCAGTGCATACTGTATGATTGCACGATATATTGCTCTCGTGTCTATGCACGTATGTATGATGTACAAAGGTGGGCCGCAGACCTCAACTATACAAGGAACTAGGAGGCGGGCCCAATACACAATATGCACATAACACATATACTCAACACCCCCCCGCAGTCGAAGCGGCACCGCGGCTGACGCAAAGACTAGACTGGAACTCCTCAAATGACGCTGTAGGCAGGCCCTTGGTCATGATATCTGCAAATTGTTGGGAAGTGGGGACGTGTAAAACACGAATATGGCCAAGGGCCACCTGTTCCCGAACAAAGTGAATATCCAACTCAATATGCTTGGTCCGTCGATGATGCACCGGGTTAGCGGAGAGGTAGACCGCCGAGACGTTATCGCAGTAGACCACCGTGGCACGGTCAATAGGGCAAGAGAGCTCCTGAAGCAGCTGGCGAAGCCACGAACACTCGGCGACGGCGTTGGCCACCGCTCGATACTCAGCCTCAGCACTGGAACGAGAGACCGTAGGCTGCCGCTTGGACGACCACGAGATGAGTGAGGGGCCAAGGTAGACACAATAGCCCAAAGTGGAGCGACGAGTGTCAGGGCAGCCCGCCCAGTCTCCATCGGAGTAGGCGGTGAGGGCGATGTCGGCGGAGGCGTGAAGCATGACGCCAAGATCCATAGTGCCACAGATATAGCGGAGAATCCGCTTGACGGCAGCCCAATGAACATTGCGAGGAGCATGCATATGAAGACACACCTGCTGCACGCATACTAGATCTCCGGTCGAGTCAGAGTGAGGTACTGGAGAGCACCAACGATAGACCGATAGAAAGCAGCATCCGAAGCAGGAGAACCATCCGTGGCAGAGAGCTTGGCCTTCGTATCAACAGGCGTAGCGGTGGGCTTGCAGTTAAGCATGCCGGCGTGCTCGAGGAGCTCATGAGCGTACTTCCGCTGATGAAGGAAGAAGCCATCCGGATGGCGCACCACCTCGACACCGAGGAAGCAGTGCAAAGGACCCAAGTCCTTGATGGCGAACTCAGCACGAAGACAAGCTGTGAGCTGACTAAGGAGACCAGTCGTACATGACGTCAGGATGATGTCGTCGACATAGAGCAGCAAGTAGGCCGTGTCAGAGCCCTGATGATAGACGAAGAGCGAGGCGTCCGGGCGGGTAGAGCGGAACCCGAGCTGGTGGAGAAACGCCGCGATACGCTGGTACCAAGCGCGCGGAGCCTGCTTGAGTCCGTACAAGGACCGCGAAAGCAGGCACACGTGGTCGGGAAGCGCCGGGTCAACAAACCCGGTGGGCTGCTGGCAGAAGACCTGCTCCTCGAGGTGACCATGGAGGAAGGCGTTGGAGACGTCCATCTGGTGCACCAGCCAAGCACGGGAGACCGCAAGGTGGAGAACTGTGCGTATCATGCCGGGCTTGACGACCGGAGCAAAGGTGTCGGTGAAGTCGATGCCAGCACGCTGTCGGAAGCCACGAACGACCCAGCGCGCTTTGTAGCGATCAAGGGTGCCATCAGGACGGAGCTTGTGTTTAAAGACCCACTTCCCGGTAATCATGTTGGCGTGCCGGGGACGGGGAACAAGCTGCCACGTCCGGTTGCGCAACAGGGCGTCAAACTCCTCTTGCATCGCAGCCATCCACAGCGGGTCACGAAGAGCGGCTCGAACAGCGGACGGCAACGGCGACGGCTCAGAGGTGGACGCCGCATGGACGTAGTCATCCGAGGCGTAGCGCGAGCTCAGGCGAAAAACGCCCGTACGGGCGCAGGTGACCGGACCGGCCACAGGCGCCGAGGGGGCTGCGGGTACCGGCGGCGCCAGGGGGCCCGCGGGCGCCATTGTCGGGGGTGCCGGGGGGCCGCGGGCGCCAATGTCGGGGGCGCCGGGGGCGCTGCTGGGGCCGCGGGCGCCAACGGCGGGGGCGCCAGTGTTGGGGAACGTAGCAGAAATTCGAAATTTTCCTACGTGTCACCAAGATCTATCTATGGAGAAACCAGCAACGAGGGGAAGAAGAGTGCATCTACATACCCTTGTAGATTGCTAAGCGGAAGCGTTCAAGTGAACGGGGTTGATGGAGTCGTACTCGCCATGATCCAAATCACCGATGACCAAGTGCCGAACGGACGGCACCTCCGCGTTCAACACATGTACAGCCCGGTGACGTCTCCCATGCCTTGATCCAGCAAGGAGAGAGGGAGAGGTTGAGAAAGACTCCATCCAGCAGCAGCACGCCGGCGTGGTGGTGGTGGAGGAGCGTGGCAATCCTGCAGGGCTTCGCCAAGCACCGCGGGAGAGGAGAAGGACTTGGGAGAGGGGGAGGCTGCGCCAGAACATTGGTGCGGCTGCCCTCCCACCCCCTCATATATATAGGGGCAAGGGAGAGGGGGCCGGCCCCCTCAGATCCCATCTGAGGAGGGGGCGGCGGCCAGGGCGGTTGCCTTGCCCCCAAGGCAAGGGGGCGGCCCCCCTTTAGGGTTCCCCCAAACCCTAGCCGCATGGGCCCTAGGGGGGGAGGCACCCAGCCCACTAAGGGGCTGGTCCCTCTCCACATACAGCCCATAGGGCCCTCCGGGGCAGGTGGACCCTCCCGGTGGACCCCCGGAACCCCTTCGGTGGTCCCGGTACAATACCGGCAACCCCCCAAATTATTCCGGTGACCATATGATGACTTTCCATATATAAATCTTTACCTCCGGACCATTCCGGAACTCCTCGTGATGTCCGGGATCTCATCCGGGACTCCGAACAACATTCGGTAACCACATACAAACTTCCTTTATAACCCTAGTGTCATCGAACCTTAAGTGTGTAGACCCTACGGGTTCGGGAACCATGCAGACATGACCGAGACGTTCTCCGGTCAATAACCAACAGTGGGATCTGGATACCCATGTTGGCTCCCACATGTTCCATGATGATCTCATCGGATGAACCACGATGTCGAGGATTCAATCGATCCCGTATGCAATTCCCTTTGTCGAGCGGTATTGTACTTGCCCGAGATTCGATCGTCGGTATCCCCATACCTTGTTCAATCTTGTTACCGACAAGTCTCTTTACTCGTTCGGTAACACATCATCCCGTGATCAACTCCTTGATCACATTGTGCACATTATGATGATGTCCTACCGAGTGGGCCCAGAGATACCTCTCCGTCACACGGAGTGACAAATCCCAGTCTCGATTCGTGCCAACCCAACAGACACTTTCGGAGATACCCATAGTGTACCTTTATAGCCACCCAGTTACGTTGTGACGTTTGGCACACCCAAAGCATTCCTACGGTATTCGGGAGTTGCACAATCTCATGGTCTAAGGAAATGATACTTGACATTAGAAAAGCTTTAGCATACGAACTACACGATCTTTGTGCTAGGCTTAGGATTGGGTCTTGTCCATCACATGATTCTCCTAATGATGTGATCCCGTTATCAACGACATCCAATGTCCATGGTCAGGAAACCGTAACCATCTATTGATCAACGAGCTAGTCAACTAGAGGCTTACTAGGGACATGATGTTGTCTATGTATCCACACATGTATCTGAGTTTCCTATCAATACAATTATAGCATGGATAATAAATGATTATCATGAACAAGGAAATATAATAATAATCAATTTATTATTGCCTCTAGGGTATATTTCCAACAGTCTCCCACTTGCACTAGAGTCAATAATCTAGTTCACATCGCCATGTGATCAACATTCACAGTTTACATCGCCATGTGACCAACATCCAAAGAGTTTACTAGAGTTCATAATCTAGTTCACATCACTATGTGATTAACACTCAATGAGTTCTGGGTTTGATCATGTTGCTTGTGAGAGAGGTTTTAGTCAACGGGTCTGCAACATTCAGATCCGTATGTACTTCGCAAATCTCTGTGCTATATTTGGAGCCATTTCAAATAACTGTTCTACTTGGAGCTTATTCCAAATTGTTGCTTCATTATACGTATCCGGTATCTCTACTCAGAGCTATCCGGATAGGTGTTAAGCTTGCATCGACGTAACTCTTTACGTCGAACTCTTTATCACCTCCATAACCGAGAAACATATTCTTATTCCTCTAAGGATAATTTTGACCGCTATCTGGTGATCTACTCCTAGATCATCTTTGTACCCTCTCGCCAGACATGTGGCAAGGCACACATTATGTGCGGTACTCAGCATGGCATATCGTATAGAGCCCATGACAAGAGCATAGGGGACGACCTTCGTCCTTTCTCTTTCTTCTGCCGTGGTCGAGCTTTAAGTCTTAACTTCATACCTTACAACTCAGGCAAGAACTCCTTCTTTGACTGATCCATCTTGAACACCTTCAAGATCATGTCAAGGTATGTGCTCATTTGAAAGTACCATTTAGCGTTTTTGATCTATCCTCATAGATCTTGATGCTCAATGTTCAAGTAGCCTAATCCAGGTTTTCTATTAAAAACACTTTTCAAATAACCCTATATGCTTTCCAGAAATTCCACATCATTTCGGATCAACAATATGTCATCCACATATACTTATCAGAAATGTCGTAGTGCTCCCACTCACTTTATTGTAAATACAAGTTTCTAACAAACTCTGTATAAACCCATAAACTTTGATTACTCCATCAAAGCGTATATTCCGACTCCGAGATGCTTGCTCTAGTCCATGGAAGGATCGCTGGAGCTTGCATACCTTTTAGCATCCTTCAGGATCGACAAAATCTTTCTGATTGTATCGCATACAACCTTTCCTCAAGAAAATCATCAAGGAAACAATATTTTGACATGCTACCTGCAAGATTTCATAAATAATGCAGTACCTGCCAATTCCAACAGACTCTTAGCATCGCTACGAGTGAGAAAGTCTCATCATAGTCAACTCCTTGAAGTTGTGAAAAACTCTTCGCCACAAGTCGAGCTCCATAGACGGTGACATTACCGTCTACGTCCGTCTTCTTCTTAAAGATCCATTTATCTGAATGGCTTGCCGATCATTGGGCAAGTCCACCAAAGTCCATGCTTTGTTCTGATACATGGATCCTATCTCGGATTTCATGGCTTCTAACCATTTGTCGGAATTTGGGCCCACCATTGCTTCTCCATAGTTCGTAGGTTCATTGTTGTCTAGCAACATGACCTTCAAGACAGGATTACTATACCACTCTGAAGCAGTACGCATCCTTGTCACCCTACGAGGTACGGTAGTGACTTGATCCGAAGTTTCATGATCACTATCATAAGCTTCTACTTCAATTGGTGTAGGTGCGACAGGAACAACTTCCTGTGCCCTGCTACACACCAGTTGTAGTGACGGTTCAACAACCTCATCAAGTCTCCACCATCCTCCCACTCAATTCTCGAGACAAACCTTTCCTCGAGAAAGGACCCGATTCAAGAAACAATCCCTATTGCTTTCGGATCTGAATTAGGAGGTATACCCAACTGTTTTTGGGTGTCCTATGAAGATGCATTTTATCCGCTTTGGGTTCGAGCTCATCAACCTGAAACTTTTTTACATAAGCGTCGCAGCCCCAAACTTTTAAGAAATGACAGCTTAGGTTTCTCTAAACCATAGTTCATACGGTGTCATATCATCGGAATTACGTGGTGCCCTATTTAAAGTGAGTGCGGTTGTCTCTAATGCCTAACCCATGAACGATAGTGGTAATTCGATAAGAGACATCATGGTACGCACCATATTCAATAGGGTGCAACTATGATGTTCGGACACACCATCACACTATGGTGTTCCAGGCGGTATTAGTTGTGAAACAATTTCCACAGTGTCTTAATTGTGTGCTAAACTCGTAACTCAGATATTCATTTCTACGATCACATCATAGACATTTTATCCTCTTGTCACAATGACCTTCAACTTCACTCTGAAATTACTTGAACCATTCAATAATTCAGACTTGTGTTTCATCAAGTAAATATACTCAACATCTACTCGAATCATCTGTGAAGTAAGAACATAACGATATTCACTGCATGCCTCAGCACTCATTGGACTACACACATCAAAATGTGTTACTTCCAACAAGTTGCTATCTCGTTCCATCTTACTGAAAACGAGGCTTATCAGTCATCTTGCCCATGTGGTAAGATTTGCATGTCTCAAGTGATTCAAAATCAAGTGAGTCCAAACGGTCCATCTGTATAGAGTTTCTTCATGCATATCTACCAACAAACATGGTTCGCATGTCTCAATCCTTTCAAAAATGAGTGAGTCCAAAGATCCATCAACATGGAACTTCTTCATGCGTTTTATACCAATATGACTCAAATTGTAGTGCCACATTTGTGTGGTACTATCATTACTATCTTATACCTTTGGCATGAAAATGTGTATCACTACGATTGGGATGGTATTATTCAAATAAACAGAGTAACCATTATTCTCCTTAATTGAATACCCGTATCACGATAGACATAATCCAATCATGTCTATGCTCAACACAAACATCAAATAACAATTATTTAGGTTTTAATACCAATCTCGATGGTAGAGGGAGCGTACAATATTTGATCAACCTTGGAAATACTTCCAACACATATCGTCATCTCACCTTTTAGCCAGTCTCCGTTTATTGCGTAGCCTTTCGTTTCGAGTTACTAACACTTAGCAACCGAACCGGTATCTAATACCCTGGTGCCACTAGGAGTACTAGTAAAGTACACATTAACATAATGTATATCCAATATACTTCTATCGACAGCCTTCTCATTTACCAAGTATCTAGGGTAATTCTGCTCCAGTGGCTGTTCCCCTTATCACATAAGCACTTAGTCTCGGGTTTGGGTTCAACCTTGGGTTTCTCCACTAGAGCAGCAGCTGATTTGCCGTTTCATGAAGTATCCCTTCTTTCCCTTGCCCTTCTTGAAACTAGTGGTTTCACCAACCATCAACAATTGATGCTCCTTCTTGATTTCTACTTTCGCGGTGTCGAACATCGCGAATACCTCAAGGATCATATCTATCCTTGATATGTTATAGTTTATCATGAAGCTCTACTAGCTTGGTGGCAATGACTTTGGAGAAACATCACTATCTCATCTGGAAGATCAACTCCCACTCGGTTCAAATGATTGTTGTACTCAGACAATCTGAGCACAAGCTCAACAATTGAGCTTTTCTCCCTCAGTTTGCAGGCTAAGATAATCGTCGGAGGTCTTATACCTTTTGACGTGGGCACGAGCCTGAAATCCCAATTTCAGCCCTCGAAACATCTCATATGTTCCGCGACGTTTCGAAATCATCTATGGTGCCTCAACTCTAAACCGTTTAACTGAACTATCACGTAGTTATCAAAACGTGTGTGTTAGATGTTCGCAACACCCACAGACGACGTTCGAGGTTCAGCACACTGAGCAGTGCATTAAGGACATAAGCCTTCTAGGAAGCAACGAGGACAATCCTCAGTTTACGGACCTAGTCCGCATAATTGCTAGTATCAACTTTCAACTAAATTTTCTCTAGGATCGTATCTAAACAGTAGAACTGAAGCGCAAGCTACGACATAATTTGCAAAGATCTTTTGACTATGTTCAGGATAATTAAGTTCATCTTATGAACTCCCACTCAGATAGACATCCCTCTAGTCATCTAAGTGATTACATGATCCGAGTCAACTAGGCCGTGTCCGATCATCACGTGAGACGGACTAGTCATTATCGGTGAACATCTTCATGTTGATCGTATCTACCATACGACTCATGCTCGACCTTTCGGTCTCTTATGTTCCGAGGCCATGTCTGTACATGCTAGGCTCGTCAAGTCAACCTAAGTGTTTTGCGTGTGTAAATCTGGCTTACACCCGTTGTATGTGAACGTAAGAATCTATCACACCCGATCATCACGTGGTGCTTCGAAACGATGATCTTTCGCAACGGTGCACAGTTAGGGGGAACACTTTCTTGAAATTTTAATGAGGGATCATCTTATTTAAGCTACCGTCGCTCTAAGCAAATAAGATGTAATAACATGATAAACATCACATGCAATCAAATAGTGACATGATATGGCCATCATCACTTTGCTCCTTTCGATCTCCATCTTCGGGGCTCCATGATCATCATCGTCACCGGCATGACACCATGATCTCCATCATTGTGTCTTCATGAAGTTGTCTCGCCAACTATTACTTCTACTACTACAACTAACGGTTAGCAATAAAGTAAAGTAATTACATGACGTTTATGTTGACACGCAGGTCATAAATAAATTAAGACAACTCCTATGGCTCCTGCCGGTTGTCATACTCATCGACATGCAAGTCGTGATTCCTATTACAAGAACACGATCATCTCATACATCACATATATCATTCATCACATCCTTTGGCCACATCACATCACAAAACACTTGCTGCAAAAACAAATTAGACGTCCTCTAATTGTTGTTGCAAGTTTTTACGTGGCTGCTATAGGTTGCTAGCAAGAACGTTTCTTACCTACACCAAAACCACAACGTGAATTGCCAATTTCTATTTACCCTTCATAAGGACCCTGTTCATCGAATCCGATCCGACTAAAGTGGGAGAGACAGACACCCGCCAGCCACCTTATGCAACTAGTGCATGTCAGTCGGTGGAACCGGTCTCACGTAAGCGTACGTGTAAGGTTGGTCCGGGCTGCTTCATCCCACAATGCCGCCGAATCAAGATAAGACTAGTAACGGCAAGTAAATTGACAAAATCGACGCCCACAACTACTTTGTGTTCTACTCGTGCATAGAAACTACGCATAGACCTAGCTCATGATGCCACTGTTGGGGAACGTAGCAGAAATTCAAAATTTTCCTACGTGTCACCAAGATCTATCTATGGAGAAACCAGCAACGAGGGGAAGAAGAGTGCATCTACATACCCTTGTAGATCGCTAAGCGGAAGCGTTCAAGTGAACGGGGTTGATGGAGTCGTACTCGCCGTGATCCAAATCACCGATGACCAAGTGCTGAATGGACGGCACCTCCGCGTTCAACACACGTACAGCCCGGTGACGTCTCCCATGCCTTGATCCAGAAAGGAGAGAGGGAGAGGTTGAGGAAGACTCCATCCAGCAGCAGCATGACGACGTGGTGCTGGTGGAGGAGCGTGGCAATCCTGCAGGGCTTCGCCAAGCACCGCGGGAGAGGAGAAGGACTTGGGAGAGGGGGAGGGCTGCGCCAGAACATTGGTGCGGCTGCCCTCCCACCCCCTCATATATATAGGGGCAAGGGAGAGGGGGGCCGACCCCCTCAGATCTCATCTGAGGAGGGGGCGGCGGCCAGCGCGGTTGCCTTGCCCCCCAAGGCAAGGGGGCGGCCCCCCTTTAGGGTTCCCCCAAACCCTAGGCGCATGGGCCCTAGGGGGGAGGCGCCCAGCCCACTAAGGGGCTGGTCCCTCTCCACATACAGCCCATAGGGCCCTCCGGGGCAGGTGGACCCTCCCGGTGGACCCCCGGAACCCCTTCGGTGGTCCCGGTACAATACCGGCAACCCCCCGAATTATTCCGGTGACCATCTGATGACTTCCCATATATAAATCTTTACCTCCGGACCATTCCGGAACTCCTCGTGACGTCCAGGATCTCATCCGGGACTCCGAACAACATTCGGTAACCACATACAAACTTCCTTTATAACCCTAGCGTCATCGAACCTTAAGTGTGTAGACCTACGGGTTCGGGAACCATGCAGACATGACCGAGACGTTCTCCGGTCAATAACCAACAGCGGGATCTGGATACCCATGTTGGCTCCCACATGTTCCACGATGATCTCATCGGATGAACCACGATGTCGAGGATTCAATCAATCCCGTATGCAATTCCCTTTGTCTAGCGGTATTGTACTTGCCCGAGATTCGATCGTCGGTATCCCGATACCTTGTTCAATCTCGTTACCGGCAAGTCTCTTTACTCGTTCCGTAACACATCATCCCGTGATCAACTCCTTGATCACATTGTGCACATTATGATGATGTCCTACCGAGTGGGCCCAGAGATAGCTCTCCGTCACACGGAGTGACAAATCCCAGTCTCGATTCGTGCCAACCCAACAGACACTTTCGGAGATACCCGTAGTGTACCTTTATAGCCACCCAGTTACGTTGTGACGTTTGGCACACCCAAAGCATTCCTACGGTATCCGGGAGTTGCACAATCTCATGGCCTAAGGAAATGATACTTGACATTAGAAAAGCTTTAGCATACGAACTACACGATCTTTGTGCTAGGCTTAGGATTGGGTCTTGTCCATCACATGATTCTCCTAATGATGTGATCCTGTTATCAACGACATCCAATGTCCATGGTTAGGAAAACGTAACCATCTATTGATCAACGAGCTAGTCAACTAGAGGCTTACTAGGGACATGGTGTTGTCTATGTATCCACACATGTATCTGAGTTTCCTATCAATACAATTATAGCATGGATAATAAACGATTATCATGAACAAGGAAATATAATAATAATCAATTTATTATTGCCTCTAGGGTATATTTCCAACAGCCAGCGCCGTGGCTGTAGGAGGCGCCGCATGCAGGGGGCGCGCCTCAAAGCCAGGGGCAGGCCAAGAGAGGCGCGACAGCGCCCTGGGAAAGGCGTCGAGGAGCCCGCGTCACAAGTGGCGGGAGGAACAGCCGGGAGTACCTGGTGAAATGGAAACACATGCTCATCAAAGTAAACGTGTCGGGAAGTGAACACACGGTGGGAGACGGGATCGTATCACCGATATCCCTTGGAGTTGGAGGGGTAGCCGATGAAGATGCAAGCGACAGATCGAGGTGCAAGCTTGTGAGAAGCAGTGTTGGCAGTGCTGGGATAGCAAAGGCACCCAAAAATAAGCAAGCCATCATAGGATGGGGGCGTACCAAAGAGAAGATGGTGAGGTGCGTAGTTCCGGCGTGGGCGGCAGGGTCTAATGTTAAGGAGAAGTGATGCAGTGACAAGTGCGTCCGGCCAGAAACGAGGCGCCAGGTTAGCATGAAACAGGAGCGTGCGAACGCAGTCGTTCAGAGTGCGGAGGACGCGTTCGGCTCGACCGTTCTGCTGTGAAGTATATGGGCATGTGAGACGAAAAATTGTGCCATGATGCGACAGAAAAGTGCGGAAAGCAAGGTTGTCGAACTCTTTTCCGTTGTCAGTCTGAAGAGCAAGGATGGGACGCCCAAACTGCATGCTGACATAGGAGTAAAAAGCCGTCAAAGTGGAGAGTGCATCCGACTTTCTGCGCAAAGAAAAAGTCTACACATAATGAGAATAATCATCAAGGATAACCAGATAATATAAATAGCCCGAATTACTAGGAACCGGAGAGGTCCACACATCGCTATGAATCAACTGAAAAGAAAAAGAAGCTATGGTGGTGGAGTTATTAAACGGGAGGCGAACATGTTTGTCGACATGACATGCATGACAGGTGTGATCCTCTAACTTATGACAACTGAAACTAAAACTCCTAAGAATATGACGAAGTGTGACGGGGTTGGGATGACCCAAACAAGCGTGCCAGAGATCGATGCCGGCGGAGAGAGCAACCGGTGCGGTGGTGGAGATGGACGGCGAATGCACCGGATAGAGCTCGTCGAGGCTGTCACATCGATGAAGTACCATCCTGGTTCGAGCGTCCTTGACACAAAACCCAAGCTCGTCAAATTCAACAATAACAGGATTTTCACGAGTTAAACGGCGAACGGAAACAAGGTTCTTAATAAGATGAGGTGACACATGTTGAACCGCCAACTCCTCGCCGCTGCTCTCCTCGCCCTCTCACTCTGCTTGCTCGCTGTTGCCGTGGCTCAGTCACCAGAGAGGAGGAAGAAAGGATTCAGAGAAGTTCAGACAATAGTGGACACAGGGATTTTTCCAGCGCACATATGCTTTTCCCTTACCTCGAGCACGAACTCGATCATGTCAGCGAGCTACAGAGAGGAACCAGGGTTTTATACCCGCGAGCACCGGCCTGCACGGCCTCGCCATGCACCCACTTGCTCACCCACTCCCCCACGTCCTCCGCGCATTGGCCGCGTCCACGCACCGCGCCCGAACGCGATCGCCACAGCCTCCCAGCGCGCCCGACGCGGTCTACCCATCCTGATCGCTCGCTAACAACCCGGTGTGGCCCCGCGCACACATGCGCTGGCTCACGCACACACACACGCACACCTACGCACGCACACACCGCGGACCCGACGCGCCCGACACGTCCGGTGCGCGCCCATACACGCACCAGCCGCGCCTGGAGCGTCGTCGCGGCTTATTACGCCCAACACTCGCGCCCTAAGCCGCGACTCAGAGAAGCCCGCCGTCCTCGACATCGCCGTCGACCAGCAGTGCACGCTCCGGCGCCGCCTTCTTCCACTGCGGGCAGTCACGTTTGAAGTGACCCCGCTCCCCACACTTGTAGCACCGGCCTCGTTTGTTGCCGCCGAAGCCCGATGCCACGCTGCGCGCCCCCTCGTCGTCGTCCTGAGCCTCGCCGTGGCGCCGCTCCCGCGCCCTCCATTGTGCCGCCGTGTACAGCAGCTCGCCGTCAGCTCGCTCGCCGCCTCCCTGATCGCGTCGCCGCAGCCGCTCGTCAAAAGCCTTCAGCCGCCCCAACGCATCCTCGAACAGCATCGTGCCGACGTCGTGGAATTGTTCGATGCCGGCCACCGCCGCGTACAGCCGGTTCGGCACCGAGTCAAGCAACTTCTTGACGAGCGCCGCATCCTCCAGTGTTGCGCCCAGGGCCGCGTAGCGCGCCGCCATGCCACCGAGCCTCCCGGCGAAGGCGTCCAGAGACTCGGACTCCGCCATGCGCAGGAGCTCGAATTCTCCCCGGAGCGTGCCGAGCCGCGCCGCGCGCACGCGATCCACGCCCACAAACCTGGCCTTCAAGCTCGCCCATATCTCCGCCGCCGTCCTCTTCCCAGCCACCTGCAACAGAAGGTCATCGGCGAGCGCTCGGAGCAGATAGGCCCTCGCCGGCTTGTCTTTCTTGGCGATCACCGCCGACGCCGCGTCCTCCGCCGGCACCACTGCCTCTCACAGCCCCGCGGCATCGAGGTCCGCCTCCACCTTGATGGCCCAGGTGGTGTAGTTGTCGCCCCTGAGCACGGGCACTGGATGCGCCACCGCGCCGCCCGAACCACCACCGTACGGTACGATGGACATCGCCGGTGCGCCCTGATCGCAACGTGGCTCTGATGCCAATTGTTGGAACCGCCAACTCCTCGCCGCTGCTCTCCTCGCCCTCTCACTCTGCTTGCTCGCTGTTGTCATGGCTCAGTCACCAGAGAGGAGGAAGAAAGGATTCAGAGAAGTTCAGACAACAGTGAACACGGGGATTTTTCCAGCGCACATACGCTTTTCCCTTACCTCGAGCACGAACTCGATCATGTCAGCGAGCTACAAAGAGGAACCAGGGTTTTATACCCGCGAGCACCGGCCTGCACGGCCTCGCCATGCACCCACTTGCTCACCCACTCCCCCACGTCCTCCGCGCTCTGGCCGCGTCCACGCACCGCGCCCGAACGCGATCGCCACGGCCTCCCAGCGCGCCCGACGTGGTCTACCCATCCTGATCGCTCGCTAACAACCCGGTGTGGCCCCGCGCACACACGCGCTGGCTCACGCACACACACACGCACACCTATGCACGCACACACTGCGGACCCGACGCGCCCGACACGTCCGGTGCGCGCCCATACACGCACCAGCCGCGCCTGGAGCGTCGTCGCGGCTTATTACGCGCAACAACACAAGTATGTTAGACAAAGTAATAGGCATGAAATTAGAAGGAAAAGAAGTGTGCCCGACATGTGTGATGGGGAGTGTGGAACCGTCGCCGACAATGATGCGGCGGTCGGTGGTGACGGGAGTGAAGGAGGTAAGATTATCAGGATGAGCAAACATGTGAGCCGTAGCCCCGGTGTCCATGTACCAATCATCACCTCTGGTGTAATTGTTCAGCGTAGGAGCGGCATGCAGTGCGGGAAGGAGCACTGGGTCCTAGGGCGCCGGCGGCAGGGCCGGCGAGGGGAACGAAGACGCCATGGGGAGGCCGTAGCCACCACTCGGCAGCGGCAGCGGGTACTCTCCAGACGGTATGGGAGGCAGGCCTGGCTGCGACTGCGGTGCCGGGTAGGCCGGATGGCCCGCCGGAAAAACCTGCTGGCCCGCTGACAGATGCTGCAGGTGCTGGGCGCCGTCTGGCTGCTGCCCAGCGGGCGAGTGCTGGCCTACAGACGACCTCCACCAGTACCTGGGAGCCCCGTACACGGGCGCGTCGAATGCCCCGCGCAACAGCAAAGGGTCGACGGGCGGAGGCGGCGCCGGCGGCGGGGCGACGACGGACGGACCGGAGAGCGCCGGCGGTGGGGCGGCGACGTACACCAGCGGGGGCAGCGAAGCCGAGCCGTGCGGCAAGTCGGGACGGGCTGGCGGGTCCGCGCCGTAGAGCACCGGTGTGGGGCCGGCAGAGGCGGCGGCGGACGGGCCTCCCGGCAGAGGCATGTAAGCTTGACGTTGGTCTTCACTTAATCTTGCGGAGACGTGCATCGGGTGATCTGCCGAGACGCGCGATGAGCAAAATTGAGAAGACGCGGACGAGCGGTGATGCACTCCAGCCCGTGTAACGCGTCCTTGTACAGAACGTGCACCCATGCATGTGTCTGCATGTGCATGCACGTGAGTCATGGCTCCTGGATGCGGACGACTGCGGGCGAGCGGGAGAAGCGCTGCAGGCGGGCGTGCGATGCGAAGGAGCGCTGGGGAGTGGAAGGACTCGGCAGCGGCTCAGGGAGGCGATCGGGCACGCGAGCGGCGGCGGCTGGGAGCGGCGGCGGCGGCGGAAGCGAGAAGAAAACCTAAAAAACTGATACTATGTATGATTGCACGATATATTGCTCTCGTGTCTATGCATGTATATATATGATGTACAAAAATAGACCGCTGACCTCAACTATACAAAGAACTAGGAGACGAGCCCAATACACAATATACACATAACACATATACTCAACCCATACTATGCTGCTGTCTCCTATTGATTGCAATCAAACACTAGATGGTGACCCATCTCTGTCGGCAAATACTGTGGAAGATCTAAGGCATCTTCAAGGGCCATGTATGTACACAAGATGTGTAAAAAAATATCAAATTTAGACGTTTCACCAGACATGTGTGCACAACACCTAAAATATTTCAAACCAAATTTGAAATATATATAGAGAGAAAAAAACACAAATTCAGCAAGATAGCGTCAAAAAGTCAAAAGCAAAAAACCACACTATTCACACTGGGTTTGTTTCTCTTTCAAGTATATCAGTACAATTACCCTTGGTAACCTGCCTTACTTACACACTTGCCCGTCTCGAATACAGTCCAAGACATAAAATTATTAGTTCTGGATTTACTGAAACTAATCACTCGACAAAAAAATTGAGTAAAGTACACTGAAAGTTGTCATCACTATTCAGTTTCATACATTAACTTAGAAATCTC
>NC_041390.1:11506193-11511537 GCF_002162155.2 Triticum dicoccoides
GGGTATCTAAAAAATCACATTGCAAGGTTATACCCCTGTCTTGACTAATCGTTGGCGGTATTTATTATGGACGACGCTATGCGTCGGCCGGTGGATCTTTTTAAAAGATCCGCCACCTCCACAGCCGTTTGATGAGGTGCAATCATGGTCCGACCCTTTCATCATCTTTGTAACAAAGGCAGTGTTGCATAACCCTTTGCAGCATACCCCATGTTGCAGAATATTTGCAACAAAGGACTTGTTGCAGAATTTTTTTTCTGCCTTAACTTTTTTTGCAACATGAGTGTTGTTGCGGAAGGACTTCTGCAACACAGATGATGTTGCAGAAAAATTGCAAGGTGGTAGAGGCACGCGGCCAATGGTCGGATCGAACTTGGATCTGACGGCTGCGTGGGCGGCGGAACTTTACATGTGACCGGCGCCGGCTGATTCTAATCATTTCTCATTTATTATAGAATAAATGCATGCAAACTTCAAGTGTCCTAGAGGGTGCTTGGATACATTTTATTCTCATGACTAAAAGTAGTGGGACTAAAACTTGCTAGCCTCACCCATGCTTGGTTCCAAATACTAAAGAGACTAAAATCAAGTTATTGAGCATTTATTATCCTCCAAACCCTCCAATCCAGAACTCGCATGTGTTAAAGGAGAGGCATTAAATGACGAGAGAGAGGGCTAATACATGTTTTAGTAGGTTTCTTATGACTAAAAATTTTTAGCCTCAAGACTAGTTCTAGCCTCTCTTTAGTCAGGGGTTCTTGGAACTTTAGCCTCTAAAAGAGACTATTTTTAGTCAGACTAAAAATAGTCCCTTGGATCCAAGCACCCTCCTAGACGTATTACACCACAGGTTCTCTGCCTTACTACCTAGTTGTCCATTTCTGCAATACATTTGGAGCCATACACACCGTTAGATCTGGATTAACTGAAACTAAAATTAATTATCCAGCAAACACTTGGATACAAATAACCATAACTCGTTACATCGGAGGAGCTCAAAGAAAAGAAATAAATGGAGGCAGCGAGCTAGAATTTGGAATACACCATGTTGTCGAACTTGGCATGCAACAAATGCTTGAACTTCCCGAGAATTGCTGCCCCTATACACATGACCAGGCGCACACTGGCATCCCCTTGCATGCTCTCCATCAGATGAACAAAGCATCAACGGTTTGATACCACGTGCAACGTAGCCAGTGTCTTACCCCAAGTGAAATCCAGATACTACAACGGCATGCCAAGTCATCTGACCATTCGCATGTCCGTCGCCGGCAGATCACCTATGGCAGGGTGGTTGTCCCTCTCTGCCAACACTTTTTTTTAGAACGAAGGCTCACGGAGAGGCCAGCTTTAAACTAATAAAGCCATCAACCGGTCAGGAATTACAAACATACATAAACCACCTCGGCCAAACAATACAAGGGGACACTCTACGAAGCTTACAACTCAACGGAGCGCACAAGCTCAAAAAGAATACATGAAGAACAAAGCTCATTGCTTGTCTTAGCCGAAGACTACAGCCAAACATACATATAGGATAGGGACACACACAAGCACGATGAGGACCTGCTTACAACAGAGTGTAGAAGTGAGCCCGACCAACGCCCAGGGAGAAAGATTGCACACATCCTCAGTCTCTCTCGTCGCAGAGGGACCCTTCCCTCTCGCCATGGCTCGCAAGGCATTGTACCATCGGACTTGAGAGATGCTCACCCTAGAGCAGGAGAAGTGCTAGCTTCGAGACCTGGAGCAGCCGCAGCACACATCCACTTGAACATTCAAGCACTCCGCGACTGCCGCACTGCAACAACCTAGAACACCTGAGGACTCCAGGAAAACCACTAGGTGCAAATACGTGATTGGGAAACACACATTCAGTCGCAAAATGGTTGACTATATGTGGGCTCATGCTGGCAACCAATAGATGTATCTTTTTTCAAAATGTATCTGAGATAAATTTTTTTCCAACTTGTAAAGTATGATATATTTATTTGGGTTGTGGAACTATGCAAAATGTGTGTACATTGATTGCAAAACGATGACGAGCCGGCCGCGCGGGCAAATTTGGATCGGCGCGTTGGAGGTGCTCTTATATATAGTGAATTTCTTTTACCAAAAAAATATAGTGAATTTTAAATATGAGATTATACATTTGGTGTCTTCAAAGAAAAAGAATAAAAATAAAAATTCAGACACCTCTCACTGTAGCTGTTCCCATCATCCCATGTGTAATAGTATACACAGGCCCCACATCGTGGAATCCAACCCACAGTCGTCCACTCGTCGTCGTCTCTAGCGGTCAAAGCTCAACCACCGCCGCGTGCGCACCTCTCTCCGTGACCCACCACGCCCACGGCCGAAGCGCGCCGCCGTGCCCCAGCCTGGTCGGCGTGCTTCCACCGCCGGCGAGTCGAACCCGGTGCGCCCTATACGCGCTGGTGGCGGCCCAGTGCGCCGCCTCCCCTCTTCGCCACATCCGGGTGAGTCGGATATTAATTTTTGGATCGGTTGGTAGATTTCTCCTCCGGTGCCTGTTTCCAAGGGACTGCCGATTTGAGATCTACTGCAAACAAATGCGTGTGTACCGATGCAAATGCAAAGGGAGGAAGAACATCTGAGCCTCAGATAAGCAAGGCTGCCTCAGAGGAATCAACAGGTAAACGCTGCTTGACTCAATCGGACATGCACAGTTTGAGAGATCATTATGTGTCTTCGTTGTCCACCGCTGTTTTTTGTTTCTTTAACCATGGTTCTGCACACGATATTCTGGGGATACATATTTTCGAATGAATCTTGCCTCATAGACTAGCATAATAAGTAGGAGTAGTATGCTTTGATGGGCTTGGCTTCAAAATCATTGCTTTGGGGGCGGCAATTTCTCAACAATCAAGCGTAGCTTTACCTAGGACAGGGGCAGCCCCTCAGATCTTTGAAGGCTAAAATCAAGGGCATGACACCAAAATAATGCACATGTGTGAGGTATAACAAATCAGGATCCCGATTCCCTTCGTCCTGGTTCGCCTTGGCCTTTTCAGTTTTCCCTTGCCCCCGTCTCAGCAAGAGGGGAGAATTGCTTCTCTGCCATACGAACGCAATTCCAAACTGGTAATTCTAGTAATATCTTGTGTTCTTGCATCATGCTGAGCACAGAGCACTCCTACTCTGTCCTACTTGTAATGATATGCATGCAAAAGCATAGGTCTCATTGATATCAACATTTTTTCAATGGACTGTGTCTGGGGTATATTTTACAGTCTTCTATTTTTATGAAATTAACCTACTTGCAGTAAATCGAAGTTCAACCAATCTTACAATGTCCTTAGCTGTGGAGCTAAAATCCCCTTTCATAAGACATACTCAAGTAAGAGCACTGATATTGGTTCACATTCTGACACAGGCAAGCCACACCTCTGCTTGTTTTACGAATTTGATCTTGGTTTGCAAATGGATTACCAAGGGAGCACTGTTAGGGATTTCCTTCATGCTAATGGACAGGTGGTGCTAGAAAGGGTGGATAACAATCATAATCTAAGATCTTTCACTCAAAAGGAGATAGAAGACATCACCGGTGGGTATAGCACCATGCTGGGAGAAGGCGGGTTTGGTAAAGTTTACAAAGGAAAATTAGATGATCTTCATCCAGTCGCAGTAAAGAGATACAAAAATGGAACCAAGAAAGAAGAGTTTGCCAAAGAGGTGATAGTACATTCCCAGATAAATCATAAGAATGTCGTCAGGCTTTTCGGTTGCTGCACGGAGGAAAATGCTCTTACAATTGTTATGGAGTTTGTATGCAATGGAAACCTCTACAACATCCTTCACTGCAGCAGCAGCAATGCTAATGGCTGTATGCCCTTCCCTTTGGACAAACGGTTGGACATTGCCATTGGGTCAGCTGAAGCATTATCATGCATGCACTCAATGTACAGTCCTGTTCTTCATGGCGACATCAAACCTGCTAATATACTGCTAGATGAAAATTTTCGGCCAAAGATATCAGATTTTGGGATAGCAAGATTGCTTGCGGCTGACAAGACTCAGCATACCAGACACGTCATTGGTTGCATAGGTTACATGGACCCTTTATTGTCGCAGAGTGGGATTCTACTTCCCAAAAGTGATGTATACAGTTTTGGAGTTGTTTTGCTGGAAATCATCACCCGAAAGAAAGCTGTGGAGGGCAATAACAACCTTGCTAAAAGTTTTCTGGAAGCCGTGAGAAAAGGGAAAAAGGTGAGACAAATGTTTGATGAGGAAATTGTGAATGATAAAAAAAACATGAAATTTCTTGAAGATATCGCAAAACTAGCAGCTGAATGCTTGAAGTTGGAGGAAAAAATGCGTCCAAAAATGCTTGAAGTAGCGGACAGACTTAGGACAATTAGAAAAGCTTACCACCTGCGCAAGGGCAGACATTCTACAGGTAATGAGGAGTTTGTATAATCCTTTCCGATTGGCATGGCAATTTTAGTAGTTTCTCGTTCCTTCAATTAATGTTAATTCCATCTCACTAGCTGGTTCCATATGTATCACATTTAAATTCAATTAAAATGGTTAACTCCATATTGCTAAAGTCCTTGTATAGCGTTAATTTGTTTCGTGATTCTCATTCCTCTCTAATCTTAAAAGGTGTCTTATTAGATTTCATTCCGCAAGGTCAATCACATATAACCCAAATTTCATTCAACTTTATCACATCAGGAACATGTCAATAAATTTCATTTTGCTAAATACTAGAACTAAGTAATCAAATATTTCATGAATAACTTCTCATATTAATCTTTATTTCAATTTCTCCTAATACAGGTAGCAATTCCAGACTTACTAAAAGTGAAAAGGCAGAGGATGTTGTACCGATCGTTTCCATTGACGAACTGAGGAAAATAACCAGGAATTTCGGCAGTTGTGCTCGAATAGGAGAGAACATATATGGTGAAATTTTCCTCGGTGTGCTTAAAGATGGACATAATAAATCCACGATCATGAAGCTTTTTCCTAGTGCTATTTTAGAGGTCTTGGTTGCATGCCTTGCCTTTCTTCACCATTCTAGTTAATGCTCTTTAATTATCAGTGTAACAAGGCTTTCCTTTTAACTACCACCCTTCTGCTTCAGGTTCCCTTGCCCTTGCTCTCAAGATTCAGACATGAGAATGTTCTCCAGCTTCTTGGATACTGTGTTGAAGAAAATCATACATCCTCGAAACCAGAAAACCGTTTTCTTGCTTACGAGTATACATCCAGGGGATCCTTGCACGATATTCTTCATGGTGAGTTGTTACTTTCAGAAACTCTCAGCTTGGTCACACTTGTTCAGTTGTTAGAGCAACTCTAGCAGATTCCCTAC